>NC_064642.1:449243260-449546291 GCF_023864345.2 Schistocerca serialis cubense | reverse complement strand
TACAGTTTTAATCAGGTAGCTTCAGCTAGAGCTCACTTTGTTGTAATTGACTTTATAACGGATTTAGTTGCAAAGATAAACTGAAATTGGCCACTGTACCACTATTGCAAACTGAAAGATGTAAAGCAAAAGTGAGACTGCCATCAAAGCCAGTGACAACTGACTGAGACCAATTACCGACATGTTATCCTTTGCCAGCGGCTTAAAGGTTGCACATTACAATGGCAGGCAGATTCTTCGGAGACGCAACGACATGCACGCGAAGTCACTCGGAGAGAAACCAGTTGCAGACGGGTGGCGGTGCGTGGGACGGTCAGTGAGTCAGAGGCGGGCGCGGCGAGGGCGTGAGAGCGCAGGTAGTGGACTCTGCACAGCACTGTGCGACAGCCGCGCAGCCGCCTACTTCTGCTGCAGCAGCGCCAGCCACCGTTTTCCGTTCATACCGTACACCTCACAAACATGTGTAATGATAGGGTCAAATAGGTCACAACGTAAGGTTGTAATAGTTCGAGTTCCACAAGGGTCAATATTGGTTCCATTATTATCAAATATTACCCTACTGGCCATTAAAATTGCTACACCACGAAGATGACGTGCTACAGGCGCGAAATTTAACCGACAGGAAGAAGATGCTGTGATATACAGATGATTAGCTTTTCAGAGCATTCACACAAGGTTGGCGCCGGTAACGACACTTACAACGTGCTGACATGAGGAAAGTTTCCAACCGATTTCTCATACACAAACAGCAGTTGTTCGGCGTTGCCTGGTGAAAAGTTGTTGTGATGCCTCGTGTAAGGAGGAGAAATGCGTACCATCACATTTCCGACTTTGATAAAGGTCGGATTGTAGCCTATTGTGATTGCGGTTTATCGTATCACGACATTGCTGCTCGCGTTGGTCGAGATCCAATGATTGTTAGCAGAATATAGAATCGGTGGGTTCAGGAGGGTAATACCGAACGCCGTGCTGGATCCCAACGGCCTCGTATCACTAACAGTCGAGAAGACAGGCATCTTTCCTCATGGCTTTAAAAGATCGTAACGGATCGTAACGGATCGCGCAGCCACGTCTCGATCCCTGAGTCAACAGATGGGGACATTTGCAAGACAAGAACCATCTGCACGAACAGTTCGACGACGTTTGCAGCAGCATGGACTATCAGCTCGGAGCCCATGGCTGCGGTTACCCTTCACGCTGCATCACAGACAGGAGCGCCTACGATGGTGTACTCAACGACGAACCTGGGTGCACGAATGGCAAAATGTCATTTTTTTGGATGAATCCAGGTTCTGTTTACAGCATCATGATGGTCGCATCCGTGTTTGGCGACGTCGCGGTGAACGCACATTGGAAGTATGATCGTATGGGGTGCCATTGGTTACACGTCTCGGTCACCTCTTGTTCGCATTGACGGCACTTTGAACAGTGAACGTTACATTTCAGATGTGTTACGACCCGTGGCCCTACCCTTCATTCGATCCCTGTGAAACCCTACATTTCAGCAGGATAATGCACGACCGCGTTTTGCAGGTCCTGTGCGGGCCTTTCTGGATACAGAAAATGTTCGACTGCTGCCCTGGCCAGCACATTCTCCAGATCTCTCACCAACTGATAACGTCTGGTCAATGGTGGCCGAGCAACTGGATGGTCACAATACGCCAGTCACTACTTTTAATGAACTATGGTATCGTGTTGAAGCTGCATGAGCAGCTGTACCTGTACACGCCATCCAAGCTCTGTTTGACTCAATGCCCAGGCGTATCAAGGCCGTTATTACGGCCAGAGGTGGTTGTTCTGAGTACTGATATCTCAGGATCTATGCACCCAAGTTGCGTGAAAATGTAATCACATGTCAGTTCTAGTGCAATACATTTGTCCAATGAATAACCCTTTATCATCTGCATTTCTTCTTGGTATAGAAATTTTAATGGCCAGTAGTGCAGTTATATGTCAGCGAGTCTTCACCACTTACTAGTATCATCCGTTCCATGACTAGTGTAGGTCACACAACGATATACGATTAAAACTGCTGCGATACGTACACGAAAGTACATGCTGTAGATTTTTGCGGAGGAAATATCGCATCTTATACGGTAGGTCGCTTGAGGAACGCTGTGTTCCAAGTGACTGGAACAATATGCTGGTAATTCCCGTTTTCAAAAAAGACCATCGAACAAAAGCATACAAGCGTCGACCGATGTCACTAACGGCGTATGTTACAAAATTATTTGCGTACTCGCGTATTACGGCGTTCCTGAAGGCCGAAAATCTGTTCCATAGGAATCAACATGGATTCTGCAAAAAGTGGTCACGTGAAAATCAGCTGCTCTGGTCGTTTACGAGACCTATAAGGCAGCTGGTACCGATGCGTAGATGGATGCCATGGTGCGCGGCTTCCGGGAGGTCTTCGATACAGTTACCTACTGTCTCTTAGAGAACAACATACGAGTGTACAGAATATTCGAGCAGCTTTGTTATTGAGCAGAGGATTTCCTAGAAAATTAAATGCAGCATGTCATTCTTAGCGTAGGTAAATCTTTAGAAGGAAAGCTAACTTTCGGCACACTCCTAGGGAGTGTTATAGGACCATTACTCTTCATAATATCTTTAACTGACCTAGGGAATAACTTCGGATGCTCAGTGAAGCTTTTCGCATGTTCAGTTGTTCTATATAGAGAAGACGCAACGCCAGGAAGTTGTAGTGAAATGCAGGAAGACCTGCAGACGATCAGCACTTAGTGCAGTGATTGGCAGTCGATCCTTCACATAAGTAAATGTACTGTATTGTGCATAAACATGTAGAGAGACCCATTATTGTATAATTCTCCGAGTCCCAAACCGTCTTCGTAAACAGGAATATCCATTAAATATCTGTGAGTATGAGCACGGAACGATCTGAAATGAGAAGGCCACATAAGACAAATTCTAGGAAAGGCAGATGCCAAATAAATTCAAGGGGAGGAGACTTATCAAGTGTAGTCCACCTACGAAGGGGCGTATTTTGAGTTACTTTTCTTTGACGACGATGGATATTTAAAGTCCGACGATGGCCATGTAAGCCCCAATACGGATAACAAAATAAAGTAACAATGTGGAGCATGCACAGTGCTGAACTTTCCATTGGTAATTATCCTAACCTTTCAGATGTATGTAACTGAACCACATATTGTGAATGTTTTTTAATATTTTTTTGTTTGTATAGTTCCTGGTCCAATGTAAGAAAAGGCTTTCCTTAGTTAACTGTCCGGTAGAAGTTCCCTGATTTTTGCCCTAGAAGATCTCATCTCCCCTGATAAAACTTAGTTACTGATGGACTCTATAACACCTGCTTCTCAGAGTAAGGTCAACATGGATGTTCCCCTCTGTGCGCTTACGTTAGTGAAACGGTGTACTTTTTTTAATCGGAGAAAGATGGTTTCAGCATGTTCCCAGTGTTTACAGAGCGCTCTTTCTACCATGACGTCAGTGGTCAGACTTTCTTATCATCAAGGAAATTTCTCAGGGCATTAGACGGTATCATACGAGATGTTCTGTCAGGATTAGCGGGCTATAGAAGCTACATCTATTGAAGGAGGCGACCGGAACGGTGAGAATACCACTGGCTCTTTCTGGAAAATTCTAGGAATTTGGTAGTAAAATCTTACGGATTGCAAGACGGGTTTTTAGTGTTCTGCAGTGTACTCCTCAGGACACGTGCTGTCGCATTATAAGTGCACGTATCCAGTTTGTGTCACCATATCCTGATTGCCTGTATAGTATCCCACTATTTCATCCGCCTCTGAGGTTGATTCTCTGTTATATCACATGGTTCTCGAATTTCGCTAAAAATTCCTTTCCTGCATCTTTGTGGGTGCATAATGCTCTACTTCGATCTGTGTCGCATACTTAAGAAATTTTTCCGGCGCAGCTCAGTGCAATGCTGGCCGATACATTTGTCATGTATAAAAAGAAACAACTGATTTTTCTTTTTCAATGATCGGGATAACCAAGGATTGGAGAAATTAGTAAATTCTTTAAATTGAAATGAATGATTGTCAAAAGTTACTTTTTATGTGAAAGATTATTATTAAGAGATTTTTTAAAACGTTCGCATGGGACTTGATATAACAATACTACATATGCACGAGGCTGTTTTTACCTTATATTATATCGCTCAGGCTCCGCCATCGCTCCCCACGACTGGCCCAGCCAACACGATACACCAGACTGCTCGCTAGCTACTACTTACTCCTACAGCTACACAGTTCCTACTGCCGTCAACACTGCTCTTTGGTCTGAGATTCTCTTATAGCTTACATATCGCAGGCAGAGCGTGAGCAATCCATCGAAATTACATCTGCTCGAGTGCGCTAGCGAGAAATTCCTCAATCATGCACCTCTTACAACATGATTGGTCACATGCTCACAGAAGTATTTTGGTTGCTTTTACTGCAAATCGTTGTTCTTCTCCATTTGCTACTAGCGGACATATTGAATTTATTATCGTAAAACAGACCACTGTTGTCCGTCATTCAAGCCATCCTTTGCGAGCGCGGTTTGTAATTTTGGGAAGAAGTAAGCCGTCGGCAAATATTTTTGTGACACGGTAATTGAAAAACTGTCTTTGGCAGATCTATATCGACAATGCTGATGGTGTCGTATTCTTTTCACCTGTTGGTAGGCATTCTTCTTTTTTATATTTAAGCCTAACCCGCATTGTTCGAAGCAGCTCTTCGATGCTTGGTCTCGTCGTTACTTTCTTCTGCAACCAGATAACTCCGGTGACCGAGTCCATTATTACGAAAAAAAGAAAGAGTTTCTTTCTGATGGACAGGTAAGTTACCTTGAGAGGTGGCATGAGCCCCCTTTCATATTTCAATCTTACTCTGAGTAATTCGATTTTCCTCTTTAATTGCATGCGGTTAAAAGTTGCTATTCCTTCACACGCGGACTTCCCACGCAGGGTCTCTCGTCACCCGGATGGTCTGGTGACAGGCGAGTTCTGCTGAGCTTGATAGGGTAAAGCCGATGGGTGTGAGGGAGTCGAGTGGATGCTTTCCAGACGGCGACATTGTCATAAGAGCGGGAGCAGGAGCGACACGCCCAGATGGGCCGGAAAGGGCGGCTGGGCTAGAGATTCCTTTACTTCGCAGAAACTTAGTGAAAACCGTTTCTGGCAGGCTACCATCGAGGCGTGGGAATGACTTGTGTTCCCAGGCAGTCTTGGCGGGCTAATTCCCGCGTTTTCTGCAAAATCGTAACTGCGATTGGCTTGCTCAAGGCATAGCTCCGTGACGTAGCAAAATCGGCGCAGAAATTGGCACCAAGAATCTCCATTGGTGGAATGGTAGTGCTTCGGCAATAGAGTGGAATTTTCCGCCGGTTTTCGAGTTGCTGATTGGAAAATTTATCCACGGCCACTGTCATGGGAGCGGGGATGTTCTGTGTTCGGTTTGTACGGGTGCTCTTGAGAGAGTCGGCTCTCGCCTTTCAGTCGAGGTAGGTTACAAGACTGAGCTCTCGCTGCTCTGGAAAATCTGCCTTTCGTTGGCTGTCTAATATACTTTCATTTAATTGTAACTGTTTGACGAAGTTGCTGAAGTTTCGATTTCAACGTAACTTTCCGAGTACAGTTGGCAATTGAGCCCTCATTGTATAGCCATCCATAACTGTAATGGATGTGCACTAAACGCCAAATCTTTTGCATGTGTGGAAGTAGCAGCTGGAAACAGTAGCTGGAAACGGCTGAATTGTCGTTTATGGAAACGAGCATCGCTGTTACGGAGCCAGGACAGCGCCTTACGTCTTCATCAATCTGGGAGACCACCGGCGCGAGTGGATGTGCTGCCTCCGACACTGCTACCTCCTTATTTAAGCGTTCGTTACAAGACGGATGGCAGGAGGCCGCGCGGCTGGCGTTAATAGTGCGACTGCCGGACTGGTGGACAGAGCGGCCAGTGCCTGCGTGTGACCGGTCGTTACGGAGACGCTTCCAGCACTTCCCAGACCAGCACAGTAGCCGCCGCCGGCGTCAGCCGCGCCGCCCTACAGTGATTGATCAGCTCGCACCGTCCACAATCGTCGCCCATAGCCTCTTGTATAGTCTCTTTGTCGGCGTGTCTCCAATCGTGAAAAGCTACAACGAATTAAACCAGAGACTGAAATGAACCAAGTACGAGAGCGAGATGGAAAGTTGTTTTATTCCAAAAATGTACTATTTTTGACTAGTCTCGTATCACGCCCATACTTGTTGTTCAGAGATTTTCCAGCCAGTAAATTTCACCCACGACTGGTGACTCTAGAAATCTGGAAAACACCCATCTAAAGCTGTCATAACTTCATTTGAATGTCACGTATTCTTAACAGATGGGGTAACATGTCACAAGCGGAAAAGTGTTCCTATCGCAGAAAAAAAATATAAACATGTTTCTGTTTATTTAAAAGACTGACTGAAAATGGGGTACCAGCTGCCTCATTCTACCTTCCTCAGCCCCTTTCCAAACTTCCCTCGAAGTTTGGCACGCGAACATATTCGCAACATGCAACTCACCTCGAACTCAAACAAGCTCCTCTAACTGTAAGTCACTGACACCCACTAGTCCATCCGTGTAAGTCATTCACACCCATCCACTCCCAATTGCCATTTGGCTCAAAAAATGGCTCTGAGCATTATGCGACTTAACTTCTGAGGTCATCAGTCGCCTAGAACTTAGAACTACTTAAGCCTAACTAACCTAAGGACATCACACACGACCATGCCCGAGGCAGGATTCGAACCTGCGACCGTAGCGAATTGCCATTTCTCACTCACTCATTCAACTCAAGTCATTGTCATTACCTCCTGTGTCATTGTCTCCTGTGTCACAGCTACAGTCCCTTTCCTTCTGTCCAATTACTATAGTCTGCTCTCAGTGTCATTTCTCCCTCTTGCTCTCTCTCATTGTAATATTTCATTCCCTCTGAAACGACCCCTTAGAAAAATTATAAATGGCTGTGCTTAAACTGACACACAATATTTTTAGCGCAACGCAATCTGACTTTCAATAATCCTTACAAAAGAATGGCCCTGACTAACAATAACCTATACCTTTCATGAATCACTTACCTCACAAAAATCTTCGTTACTCGAACTACTGTAAAACAGCGAGCGCCAATACTGCCAGCTAAATAAAAGATTCCAACTACTGAAGGCACTAACTACTGATAGGCATACTAAGCAAATGAAAGATTTTGATAGAGAACAAACAATGTATTTACCTTAATAGTGTTCAAAAGTCATAATATATATATAGCATTTCATGATATCCAGTATTACAAATTTACTCTTTCTGGCGGACACACGTCCAGATCGTGCGCTCTTAAAATTCTGCCATCTCTCTCCCCACATCCACCACTGCTGGCGGCTCACCACCAACTGCGCAACGCCATGCGCTGTTAACAGCCAACTGCCCAACACTACAATAGCAAATTCCAACAATGCAAACCAGCCACAGACTGCACACAGCACAGTCAGTGATTTTCATACAGGGCGCTAAGTGGCGTTACCAACAAAAAACCTAAACAGTCTACTTACACCTCTTCTGCTGTCTCTTCTCACTGTCACCATCTCTGTCTTTCTCGTTATCATTGTCTTATACTCTTGTCTCTCATTATCAATGGCTCTCACCCACTTCCACTTTCTCTTTCTTTTTCCCCACCTGACTGTGTCTCCTTCATTATTTACCTGCCGCTGTTCTGTCACTATCAACAATGTTCCACTGCCACTGTGTCCCACTCCACTCACACTGCCATGGTCCCTTAAGCTCTTCCTATCAAACAGCCACAGTATTTATTACTCTTTGCCACTGCACTGTCTTCTTCTCTCTCAGCATAAGAAAGTGCATGCCAGAATTTTTTGGGTAAATTCTTTTAGATGCTAAGGAACGTAGAGTGAGGCAACTGGTAACCCACTTTTCAGCCAGATTCTATTAAACAATCACATGTTTTGTGCTGGTTCCCTTCTTTTCCTTGTTGCAGCAGGGCATGCAACTCATATGAAAATAAATGTATTGGTCAGTAAAATTTAGATAGGTTACTTATGTGAAATTGAAATAACGCCTCAGTGTGCCATTTACGTGCAAGAAATTTCTGCATGTTATTGAGTACTACAACATGTGGTTCCTAGACAATAACGGAGAAACATTACAGCATATTTCTCCGTGCTACATCATTTTATAAACTACATTTTGCCTCACACCGCATTTTACGTGTACAAACATAGTAATTTCGAACCTTTGTGTCTCGGAGACGGATAAAGATATGAAGAAATTTTCGAAGTTGTTCGAGAACAGGATGTTAGTAATACATAATAAAAATTACTAACGTTTTCTGCGCATGGCCCTCTCTGAATCCACCGCTGGGTTTTGCTACCCAAAAAGCCAAAATTTTGCAATTTTTCTTGATAGTGGGTAAAAATTTTGGAAAACAGGGAGACATTTCTTCTATATAAATGCTAAGCGAATAAACCGTTAAAATTTGAGGAGTTTGCTGCGGTCTTTTATTATTTGGATTTCGCCTCATAGCGGATTTTACCTGCAGAAGAAGCGTAAATCTGAACCTTTGTATCTTGGAAACGGATAATAATATCAAGAAAATTTTCAAATTCGTTAGAGTTCGGTATCTTATGAAAACAGCGTAAAACTTTCGGCTATGTGATGTGCATTGCCGTCTTGGAATGCTCGGCTGTGTTTTGGTCCGCAGATGATCTCGAAAGTACAATAAAATATGTTTTTTTTTTTTTTGGAGCCGATCATGAACTAATGGTGCCTTCATAAGTACCAATAAGCCCACCATAGACCTCATAAAATACAAAACTATCATAAGATTTGCTCCATTTACCTCATCAGAAGGATGTGTGTTGGATTCATACTTTGACCCTGTGCAGTTGGTACTGACATTAAGACGATACTTCTGTTGGGTATGCAAATGGTCCCTAGCGCAAGGGCTATCCAAACCTTTGTCCCTACCTTTTAATCACCAACAAAACCCGAGGTATGAGCACCTGGAAATCCCATTTTCATGTGCGGCGTTTTGAAACATACTAGTTACGCATGCTGTCGCATGCATATCGATTTGTGGATCGCTCCTATTTGCTCGCTTCTCTGGTTATTGTCTACGCTGGAAAAAAGATTTTTCTCCAGCCTGGAGGTGATAGTCCAGTCTTTCACTAGTTCCTCTAAATGTATAGTGATCTGAGGTTATGACGCCGATGCAAGGGCTAGCCCCTTTCCCAAGGTGGACGGCGTTTTCCACACACTTTGCGGAGAAACTTCTAAAGGTCATTTCTGAAGTGGGAGCCGTAAATAATCCTAAGGATGTTTACATTCTGCTCCTGATTCTGACTGGGTGCAAGACTTAAATCTGAAATAACTTCGTGTGGTGGTTTGAAGCTCGAGAAATCAAGGCGTCAGCAGCCCGCATGTGTGACAGTAGCCGTGTTTTCTCGGGAACGATGTTTTCGTAGTGTATCTAAGAAGTCGGGAGGCGATAGTTCGTATTCAACCGACTACTTTCCTACAATGTGGAACATTGATAGCTTCCAAAACTGCGTTCATGTGCTCTGTCGTTGATCTCGTTTGAACCATTCTGATTTTCTAGGCGAGCGTCGCCGTTTAGCAAGTAAGCATCCGCTCACTAGGAAGAGACTTCATTAAGTCCTGGAGCAGGGGCGTGCTGTGATATATAACGCTGGGTATGTCGGAAAAATGACTTTGAGGTTTGTGACAGTATACAGAAGGGATGCCAATAAATATTGTATTACTCACAGACAACATCACATTTATTTAACCTTATACTTGGCGAGCTTGAAGTAATGTTCTAGATGTTACAAATAATGCAATTAACTAAGCTAATTTTAGTTACTACTAGTATGTAAACTCCAGTCTTCTTTGGTGCCTGGTGTATTCAATGATTACATCATTATGGAAGCTATGGCTACTTTTTATATTATGAAGAACATCCGCTTCTATGGACAGAAATGCCAAACCTGAAAGACACTGTTGACTCTGTGTACATCTTCGATACGATTAAATTTTTCATAGTGCAGAGGAAGATCATTCTATTGATTCAATTGTGCGTGGGGCAGTAAAAATAAATAAACCAAGCTTACACACTTCAGGCAAAACCGTATTTAATTACCTGCTTGTCAGTGAACTCAGAAGTTTATGTGAGTGTTCATTAATAAAGTTTTCATATTCATACAACGCGGTTAGTGCATTTTTCATTCGAATGAAATCAAACACATCCTTATAAGTTTGTTTCAGTTTCTCTAATGCAGATGTAGGAAAAATTTTTCTGTACGTTTCATACATTTTTGGGTCCAGCAAAGACATGAATTCACGTTGACCCAATGATTCAAACTTCTCTTAAGTCTGCACAAATAATTGTCAAAAATACCGCAGCAGAGAGACTTTTTCAACTTTCTGTCATCTATATTATACCGTATCCGTGTAGCATGAGGCTGTTACAGTATCAACTTGTTGTGCCAGAGTCTCGCTCCTGATCAAATCATTCTGGTTTCTGAGGTTCAGTATTTTCTTTTTGATGTTTTGAATCGGTTTGTGATCAATATGGGATATCTAGGTGTTTGGGCAGAAGGATTTTGAAAAGTGTGTCTGTGAACAAAAAATTCTGCTGAATATCAGTAACAAAAAAGTAGTTTCACGGCTGGTCAGAAATTTCAAAAAGCCTTGTGTCATTGTTCCAATTTGAACTTTCTTCCAGTCTGTGTTGAAAGAATTTAACAAATGATACTCTGTGATCTTCTACAGTGCTAACCAAACGGGATGAAAAATTCCACTGTGTTGGGGCACGGGTTGGAATTCTTTTCATTGTAAATTCATTCATGTATTCTTTCTGAGGACTTGTGGGAAAAAGAACTCAAACACGTTAACGCCTGAAAAAAAAGTTCTGCATTCTTTTACGCAAGAATCAGACTCAGATAGATTTAGACGTAAGCTTTAGCTAAAACAATTAACAAATATAGCCTATCGGTATAACTCTAGAAATTTAGTTGTTAGGCTACCCGAATGGCTGGCCATCACAGCTACACCGTCAAATGTTTATGCTACCAACTTAAGACTTAGATCAAATTCGTCAACTATCTTTACTATGGGCTGAAGCAACCGATTAGGTGTTCTGTCTGTACTCACATCAGTAAATGAGATGAACCTTTGACGAACTTTTCAAGTTTAAGAATTGACATATCTTAGAGCAGATGAGAAAACTCATTATATCTGATACATCATGTAATAAGGAACAAAGAAATGTTGACTGTATAATTTCTTCTTTACTTTTTTCAGACGTACTTCACTGACAAGTACTACGTCATTTTGAAATATGACTTAAGTCAAGCGAAATACAGTGGTAGTTTCAAGATGATTATTTGATCCTGCAACATAATGCTAAAGTAAGTCAATAAGGCCAAGTAAACACCCTTGTTGAGAGAATTTTCTCCCTCAATACATCCGCGAAACGGAAGCTCGTGAACAGCAATGACATATGCAACGGTAATTAATCTGTTCAGCACTTCTCTATTTTTTCTAACATATTGATTATGATGTGGAACATCAGTACGTAATGTCTATAAGCCTAGCGCCTGCAACAAGGAAAAACTGTCAGATTGAGACTTGTCTTGTATCTGTATGGCATTGCGTAAATTGTTCAGATTACTATATCCAGTGTTTGATCATAAAATTTGTTCATTTGCGAACAATAAAAATGGCCAGCAAAAAAGTTTAAATTTCTAAGTCCCTGCGATCTATTCCGTCCATCTACCGGGTGACCAAAAAGTCAGTATAAATTTGAAAACTGAATAAATAACGGAATAATGTAGATAGAGAGGTACAAATTGACACACATGCTCGGAATGACATGGTGTTTTATTAGAAGCAAAAAAATACAAAAGTTCAAAAAATGTCCGACAGATGGCGCTTCATCTGATCAGAATAGCAATAATTAGCATAACAAAGTAAGACAAAGCGAAGATGATGTTCTTTACAGGAAATGCTCAATATGTGCACCATCATTCCTGAACAACAGCTGAAGTCGAGGAATAATGTTGTGAACAGTACTGTAAAGCATGTCCGGAGTTATGGTGAGGTATTGGCGTCGGATGTTGCCTTTCAGCTTCCCTAGAGATGTCGGTCAATCACGATACACTTGCGACTTCAGGTAACCCCAAAGTCAATAATCGCACGGACTGAGGTCTGGGGACCTGGGAGGCCAAGCATGACGAATGTGGCAGATGAGCACATGATCATCACCAAACGACGCGCGCAAGAGATCTTTCACGCGTCTAGCAATATAGGGTGGAGCGCCATCCTGCATACACATCCTACGTTCCAGCAGGTGTTTATCAGCCAGGTCGGGGATGATGCGATTCTGTAACATATCGGCGTACCTCTCACCCGTCACTGTAGCAGTTACAAAACCAGAATCACGCATTTCCTCGAAGAAAAAAGGCCCGATAACGATCGATGTGGTAAATCCAACCCATACCGTGACTTTCTCGTCGTATAATGGAGTTTCCACGACAGTTCTAGGATTTTCGGTAGCCCAACTTCTGCAGTTGTGGGCGTTGACAGACCCTCGGAGCGTGAAATGAGCTTTGTCGGTCCACAACACGTTACTCAACCAATCATCATCTTCCGCCACACCGCAAATACCTTCGCCAGGTAACAGGTCATGATGCCGATAGATTTTGTAGGGATAGCATCGGAGGGTACGCCTCAGTGTCAACCAAACATTAGTGTATGGAATGCCGGTGCGACGTGCGAGTGCACTTCCCCATGCATAGACAAACCCGCTACAGTCTCCATTTCTTCCTGAACTGTCTCAGCAGCATTACGCCTTGTGCTCGGTCGGCCACTGCGGGGTCTATCGCCTAACAACCCGTGGCTTCGAACTTCGAAATCATTCTCGCCACAGCTGCATTTGTCAACGGATCTTTACCCGTTCGAAACCCCTTCCTATGGCGATAGGATAGTAACGCTGAACTAGCACATTCCCCATTCTGATAATACAGCTTCACTAAAAGCGCCTTTTCAGGTAACGTCAACATGCTGCAACAGCTGGCGCCTATGATTCTCTCTCTCCTTACAGCTCCTTTCATACACGATTGTCATGCGCAATCACTGACGTTTTGCTGTCCAGCGCCATCTGTCGGACATTTTGTGAATTTCTTCCCCATGTCATTCCAAGCATGTGTGTCAATTTGTACCTCTCTATCTATATTATTCCGTGAGTTATTCAGAGTGGAAACGTCGAATGTTTTCTTGACTTTGCCTTCATGAACTGCCTTCAGATTAAGCAGCTCTGAACCGGGTCCACCAGACTGCACAATTTCCAGTTTTCCGTTTAGGGTCTTTAAGCGAAACAGTCTTTGCAACAGTTGTTCTATTACACACTCCGAATCCATCTTACTGAAACAGAGAATAAAGAGGGATGTAATTGTTGATCGTACGGTAACCGACCAACCAACACAATGAAACGTAAAATAAACACACTGCTGGAAAAAATTAGTACACCTGGAAAAACGACGTCGAGTTTGATCCGATGACGGCATACGCCACCTGGTCGATAGTGGATGCACTGATAATGGCTTCAACATCGTCCACCGAAAGATAGGGTAGTGGCATCGCTACCAGAGTGCCATCTGTGTCCAACCTTTAATAGGGAATGCCCACAGCCAGGAGCCTCAATGCGAAGCAAGCAGTCAACCGTGCTGCAGAGACATGCTTCCTACAGCCAGCTGAGCGAGTCTGGAAAGGGTGAAATTGTGGCCTTCCATGTGGCGGGATGGTCCTTTCGGAGAACTGCCACACAAGTTGGACGTGCTGCGTGAGCTCTGCAGCGACACTGGTAGCAATGGTCACGTGGACATTCTCACACCCGTGGACGAGATTCTGGACGTCCAGGCATCAAAGCTGCCCGCCAGGATCGTCGTATGGTAAGATGAAAGATCGTACAGTGGCAGATCGTACAGCTACTGCAGCACAGACAGAGGGCTTGTGAGCCCAGACGTATCAAACTGAACTGTTGCGAACCGATTATTAGCAGTGGGACTACGGGCATGCCGCTGGCCCGTCTTCCCCAGGGCATCGACGTAGACGGCTTAACTGGTACCGGCAGAGGATCACTTGAAAGGTGCAATGGAGCGTTGTGGTCTTTAACGATGAAGGAATTTTCTGCCTGCACTTAAGCGACGGTCCTCTACGTGTACGGTGGAGACCTGGTGAGCTCTGTCTCGTAGAGTGCATTAGTCCACAACACACTAGCCCCATCCAAGGCCTTACATTCTGGTGGGCGATGAGCTACAATTCTCGTTTACTTTGGTGTTTCTAGAGGGGACGCAGACCAGCACTCAGTAGATGCTAGACACGTTCTTTTGCCGTTCTTGCAACAGGAAGATGATGCGTTGTTCCAGCCTGATAATGCTCGCTGATACATTGCCGATGAAACTCAACTTGCTCAACAAGATGTGCGGCAATTTCCTTGGCCAGTAAAATCTCTGGACATGTCTCCAGTTCTGCAGGTGTGGGATATAATGGGAAGAGAAGTGACTCTGCTGCTGGTAACACATAGAGCATTTGTAATAACATAGCTAAAACTTTAAGAATTGTGTTTTGCAATTTATACCATGTTTGTAGTATGTTTTTATCAACAAATATGGAGTTTTAAGTTCAGGCCATTCTCACTGACATGCCTCGTATCACTCTCCAGTTTTTCCATGGTCAATAGACCTTTTGGACAGTTGAAAGAAATGAAATGATCGTATGGTATTGTTGGTCACCCCAAATCTTTCTAATTGACGCCATATCAGGGATTTGTGTGTCGATTATTATGATGAGACGAGGCCAACACCAACAGCATATCCCCTATCGGAGAAAATCCCCACCCTTGGCAGGAATCCAGGCCAGGACCCCACCCGAGCGTCTAGCGGCAGCAGCGGTAACCACTAAATCACGAGCTCCGAGCTGACCAGATGCACTGCACTCGTGAAAGATCTAATTTCTTTTTAATATTTTGCACAAGTATCACATTTATAGATAATTTTATGATATCACTTTTTCCCCTTTCTAGCATATTTTAGGGTTCTTCAAATAAAAACTCGCCAGTGGTTGTAAAATAAAAACCCCTGAAAGGATTGTAACGTTGTTGACTAAGAAGGAAGATCTGGTTCCGAGGTCCCAAACTCGCCGCTGGAGAGACAGACCGAGCACGTGCATGCATCGACCGCACGCTGCACTCAGTCGTACTGAAAACGATGAAATGGTGGTTTGGGTAGTAGAGCAAAGTGATGTAGTGTGTTTACTGACAGAAGAGGGAGTGTCGACAACGGAAACTCATCAAAGAATGGTATCAGTGTGCGGAGTGCAATGAATGTCCGTTTACAATCCCAACGCTCAGCCTGACTTCTGACACAAAGTCTGTCACCTCAGCTCGTCGTTCTTAAACAATGCGGATATACACCTGCTGGAAGGTCGTCTCGGTAATGCTGTGATGTTTTGTTCTAGACCGTGCGTCATCGATGAAAGACGTTCGTCCCCCCTTTGAGTCACTTTTCCGTGTCTTGTCCCTTGCAACGGACATGCAATGCTATTGCTACACTTGCGCCATTTTTTGATGAATTTCTGTTCCCAGTGTTCTTTGGGCTGACAGTAAACGTAATACTCGATTTTTCTCTTCTATTGAAACCCCCCTTGCTGATTTCAGCACGAGTGCACTGGACGATCGACGCGTGCATATGTTCGCTCCGTCGTAACGACGGTGTACTCGTATGTCCCTCTAACGGCGAGTTCGGGGCCTCAGCGTTCTTATAGGAACCACACCAGCTTGTTTCATTTTCCAGCTTCTGGTTCGTTTCTTTTTGAATAACCGTAATATGTTTGTTACTCCACTTTGCCTAGAAGACGTAAGTAACATTGGTCACTTTTATCCCTTTCAAAACAATCAATTACTAAAGCAAAGCAAAGCTCCGCATTCTGGCTCTCATGGTCGGTGTCGACCGACAGCCGTGTCATCCTTTGCAAATCTGTCATTGGAAGCAGTATACAGAGACGTGGGCCAGTATACTGCTCTACTTGTCGTTGTCTGCTCTCTTAATCAACGAGCCGCTAGTTCTCACTCAAGTAGCTCCTCAGTTGGCATCGAGACATTGAGCACACTCCAAAACAATCAATAAAATGAATCCCATTTCTATCCCAGAAACAGCCGGCCGGTGTGGCCTAGCGGTTCAAGGCGCTTCAGTCTGGAAACGAGCGACCGCAACGGTCGCAGGTTCGAACCCTGCCTCGGGTATGGATGTGTGTGATGTCCTTAGGTTAGTTAGATTTAAGTAGTTCTAAGTTCTAAGGGACTGATGACCTCAGATGTTAAGTCCCATAGTGCTCAGAGCCATTTGAACCATTTTTTATCCCAGAAACACTCGCGATACATTTTCCAGAGGATTGAATCTACTTTCTCCTTATTAAAGGAAAGTCATGGACTTCAGTGCTATGTATTCATTGGTGTTTCGTTTCTCGTAGACAACTTATATCGCATCCATATTACCAAATCAGTTTACTCAATTTTAGAGCCGTCCAGACACTGGTTTCCACATTTGATTTTATCAGCGTTGAATAAATTTGACCTATTTTCCGCAAAGCTGTCTTGGTAAAATTTACTGATCAAATTCATTGCACTTCTTCATATCAGATACTTTTGGCATTACGTATAACATCCACTAAAGCATTGTTGCGGGCAATGCAAATGGTCGACTCAGTTTACTGGGAGAATTTTGGGAAAGTGTGGTCCATTTGTAAGGGAGGTCTCATGTAGATCACGTGTGCTTGAGTATTGCTCGAGTTTTTGGGAACTCCTCCTGGTCGGATTAAAGGAAGACATCGAAGCACTTCGGAAGTGGGCTCCCAGTTTCGTTACAGGTAGGTTTCATCAACATGCACATGCAAATGTTACAAAGATGTTTCCGGAACTCGAATGATAATCCATGGAGGGAAGGCGAAGATCATTTGGGGGAACGCTGCTGAGAAACTTTAGGGAAGCGGCATTCGAAGCTGACTGTAGAACTATCCTATTGCCGACAGTGTACATTTCGTGTGAGGACCACGAGATAAGAAAAACTGGAGCTTTTTTGGAGCCATATAGGCAGTCGCTTTATCCTCGCTCTATTTGCGAGTGGAGCAGGAACGGAAATGATTAGTGGTGGTACAACGTACCCTCCGCCACTTACCGTACAGTGACTTGTGGACTACGCATTTAGACTACGCATTTGCAGTGTTCATTTCCTCGATATTTTCATTTTCTGTTATAATTGGGAACGATCTTCAAGACACCATTTTCAAGTGAAACATGTTCACCTTTGAAGTCAACCATCCATTTTTTTTTTTTTTTTTTAGTTGTAGAAGGTGGAAGAAGGGAGAAGATACCACCTTAACGTCAAATTTACTATGAGATCACAAAAGGTACAAGTTTAGATAGGACAAGGGAAAGGAAGGAAATTGGCTGTGTCGTTTTCTAAAGTAACTGTTTGTTAGCTTTAAGAATTTTAAGAAAGACAGAGAAATCGTCAATTTGACTTGCTGGATAAGTCTTTGCTTCCCATGTCTCCCAAACACGTGGCATGAATAGTGTCCTCACCACAGTGTCACCAAGCTGGGCTGTTGAACTCGCGTATGACTCTTCAACGACTTTGATTTCCATTGACGATAGACAATTCAAACCAACAAAACTGATGACGGCACAATGTTATAGTTTACCTGTTTGAAGGAGACGCAAGAAATAAGACCAATAGCATGTTTCAAGAAAAAATAAGAAACAACCTCAAGGACATCAAACATATACCCAAATAAAAACAGAGCATCACACACAAGAATCCAGATGTATCATCACTCAGGAGTCAACACAAAATTCACAAACCACGTATTAAGTGACATCTGTGATTAAATTTATGAAGCCACTATCGAGTATGTGCCAAAATCGATGAGCGAAATCTCAATGCACACTATGAAGTAGAGAACAGTAGACAGTGAAAAACACAAATGAACAGGTAACACAAACACAAAGCTTACATATTCCACAAACAGCATTATTTATTTATTTCGAGATAGAGAACATGTACATCTTGAAACTCACCATAGGCACAATAAAACAACTGAAGGAACTTACTAACATACAACAAACTAGTTGCAGCTAATATTAGTGAAATAACCAAAATAAATCTGAAGAATACGAATCAATGTATCTCGGAATGACATACAGGAAGTTCACAACTAGGTATGAAGAACATGTAAGAACCTGGAATCATGATAATATCCATGCTGGACATATGGACATAAAACATCCAACATGGAACAGAACATGAAGATTATTAGAGTGAGAAACTACAACAAAAAACGTTAGAGGGAAACTTTCATGGACAACGTGCCCTTGCAATGATTAAGAAAGTAATTACCGACAAAGTAAATACAAGCAATAGCTCAGTGATCATGTTAGTCTCTCTCTCTAAATCTCTTTCTAAATATATATCTTTAATTCTCTCTGTCCCACACAAAGACATACACACACACGCACACACACACACACACACACACACACACACACACACATACACGATTAAAATATTTAAAAAAAACCAGTCCACTGTCACAAAGAATAACACACACATATAAGAACATACGCCATACCAACATACCAACACTAGCAGGCACGTAACAAATGAACAAATATAAAAACCACACAAACACGCGACACAAACGAAAGACGAAAAATGAGCAAACAACGACAGTGAAAGCACTACACACTGTAGACACACACAAACAGCACATAGTGATAGTGGAAGTGAAATGTTGAAGTAAATGTTGTCGAAAAAACGCCGGAAATCGGCCATGACAAGTATGCGGATCGTCTGAAATATATCTCCAGGATGACACACGGGGATTAACAACATCAGAAATCGTAAGTAATACCAGCTGATAATTTAACCTCAGAAACTCGAAACTTGTGCTGCAAAACTTGTTTCTAACCGGGGAAACTAGAGAAAAAGTAATATAGCAACATATTTGCAACTGTTATATAACGCAATTATTATATACATAAAACAAATGTGTAACACGCCACTAAAGATGCTCCACAAATAAAAACAAGCGAAACGCGTGTGGCAAAAAAACTGCTTTTCATTTAGCTACAAATACGGAATACAGCTTCGTGAATTTTGAAGCAACTAAGAAAGAAGGGAAAACGGATAAAGTGACAAAAGTAACACTATTTTAAGAATACGCATGAAATTGAAAGTTCAAGAACTGCAAAGAAATCTGTTAGTTTTTGCCTTCTCAACTTCTTTTCCAGAGAAAAGTCGCGTTATTAATGACAGATTGAAATATTTAGTAGATAGTGTCGGAAGTTCCATGCGGCTTTTCGCGGATGATGCTGTAGTATACAGAGAAGTTGCAGCATTAGAAAATTGTAGCGAAATGCAGGAAGATCTGCAGCGGATAGGCACTTGGTGCAGGGAGTGGCAACTGACCCTTAACATAGATAAATGTAATGTATTGCGAATACATAGAAAGAAGGATCCTTTATTGTATGATTATATGATAGCGGAACAAACACTGGTAGCAGTTACTTCTGTAAAATATCTGGAAGTATGCGTGCGGAACGATTTGAAGTGGAATGATCATATAAAATTAATTGTTGGTAAGGCGGGTACCAGGTTGAGATTCATTGGGAGAGTGCTTAGAAAATGTAGTCCATCAACAAAGGAGGTGGCTTACAAAACACTCGTTCGACCTATACTTGAGTATTGCTCATCAGTGTGGGATCCGTACCAGATCGGTTTGACGGAGGAGATAGAGAAGATCCAAAGAAGAGCGGCGCGTTTCGTCACAGGGTTATTTGGTAACCGTGATAGCGTTACGGAGATGTTTAATAAACTCAAGTGGCAGACTCTGCAAGAGAGGCGCTCTGCATCGCGGTGTAGCTTGCTCGCCAGGTATCGAGAGGGTGCGTTCCTGGATGAGGTATCGAATATATTGCTTCCCCCTACTTATACCTCCCGAGGAGATCACGAATGTAAAATTAGAGAGATTAGAGCGCGCACGGAGGCTTTCAGACAGTCGTTCTTTCCGCGAACCATACGCGACTGGAACAGGAAAGGGAGGTAATGACAGTGGCACGTAAAGTGCCCTCCGCCACACACCGTTGGGTGGCTTGCGGAGTATAAATGTAGATGTAGATGTAGATATAACACAATTTAGAAATTCCTAGGATTCCGTGAAGTTTCGGGATTGTAACCGGATAACGTCGACTTCTTGCCAACATATATCGTCTGACAACCGTTTATCTGATAGAGACAGCCTTGCAGAGGAGCTGGAACATCTACAATCAGCGTTAAGAGGTAATGGACATTCTCCACAGCAGGTCAGTTCAGTTTTAAGGAAGAAGAAACGCAATCATGCACGAGATCAAGAGAAGAAGGGGCGGTTCAAATCTAGGGATTTCCTCCCGTACGTCGGCGATATTTCATCGAAATGAGGTAGAATCTTAAGGAGGCGTCATGTCAAAGTAATCTTCTTCGCACCTACAAAGACTTGTGCTCTTCTACGATTGGCAAAGGACGATTTGGGATTGTGGAAGTCTGGAATCTACACAATGCCTTGTCAGTGTGGCAAGCCTGCAGGGCGCGAAAGATGCGTTGAACACAATAGCTACACTCGCCTTTCGCAGCCCAGTAAGTCAGCCACGACCGAGCACTGTATAACCATAGGACATTCTGGATTATTCTGCTACGGAAACTATGGCCTCTGCGAGATCCTTCTGGGATTCAGTTATTAAGGAATCGGTGGAATTGCGTGTAGGGCAAGATCTTACTAAAGGTGGTGGCATCTTTCAACTCGCTAAGGAGTGAGACCCGATGATTTCTTTAAATTCATCAGAGTGAAAACATGTTATGACCAAAGACACGTCTAGCGATAGTAATTTTATTAATTCTCATATCAGAATTTTAATACCATGTTGCAGTGGCTGTGTTAGCCCGAATTACGATGCAAAGTTCCTTTGGACTTGCATGTATGTCCAAAGGAACAGTCACTGCGGTGACTACAGCCGTTATGAAATACATTAAATGAATTCGCAATTGCGAATAATGACGACCATTAGCTGTAGAATGGAATGACGACAATGCTGATCTGTGCTGGACCAGGACTAATATTGATTAGTATGTTTGCCTTTAAAATTGCGAATTCATTTAATGTATTTCATAGATGCTTGCATGTCCAAATGATCTTTAGATCGTAATTAGAATAACACAGACATTGCAATATCTTATTTATTTGCAGATACCGGGCAAGCGACTTTCAAGTACAATATATGCTTGCTGCGGAGGGTGGACACACAAACAAACTTGTTGTTCAAGTACAATGTCTGACATGTCCTGGAATACACATATTGGATGTACGAGTACAGGTTCTAGATGCGCCGCGCGGGCTTAGCCGAGCGGTCTGAGGCGCTGCGGTCATGGACTGTGTGGCTGGTCCCGGCGGAGGTTCGAGTCCTCCATCGGGCATGGGTGTGTGTGTTTGTCCGTAGGATAATTTAGGTTAAGTAGTGTGTAAGGTTAGGGACTAAATGACCTTAGCAGTTAAGTCCCATAAGATTTCACACACATTTGAACATTTTTTTTTTTTTTTTGTTCTAGATGCATGGTTGACGACATATGGAAGTTTGGGTCTGGCTCTGCGTCGTGCAGGGATAGCCAAATGGTAAGGTGATCGCTCGTGATAAGCGGGAAATTTGGCTTCGGGTCTCGGTCCGACACAAATTTTCATTGTCGTCATTCCAATCTAAAGATGATGGTTCTCTATAATATTCGCTATTGCGAATACATTTAATGTATCAGAATTTTAAGTCCGCGAGTGCGCATTCCGACAGAGACGACGAGGCTATGGTTGTTTTGGTTGAGTATGAAGTACCACTGGGCCGTGCCTGTCTGACTTCAGAATGCGTTAACGTGAAGTTGAGAGATTGGGGTTGTGTGCGTGTAAGCTTGTGTTTGGTGTTTTATGTGTGTGTTATTTGTCTCTAAAAAGGCGTGTAAAGGTTAATTTTGGGTGTTTGTGTGAAGCTTCTGTTGGTTCGTTTCCTGAGCGGTGCACGGCTCGTGTTCGCGCCACATCTTGCTTGACATCTTGTCATTGCCGTACTGCCGTCCCGTTCCTTATTCGCTTTACTGGCGCCCTTAAGTTGTTGGCTTGCCTGCCCGTGAGTGGCAGCAGCAGCGCTTATCGATAAGAGCACTACCGTGCTCTCTTTGGAGTGACCGCCAGTATTTCCTGGTCGTCGTGTGTCGGGAGTTCAGTCGGGATGGAGCAGCAGTGAGGTCAGGACAGCTGTGTCTCGCCCGACCGCTGCCGAAACGCATGACTTGAGTCGGGACGATCGTGGTTGGTCGTTCGGTCGGTTGTCTCATCGTACGACGCGTACTTGGTCGCCGACTGCTTCTGGGTTCTCCGTGTGTGTCGACTTGTGATTCGTCCTTGTTGTTCCACAGTCACTGGATTTAGTATTGTTCGAGTTGTCTGTGGAACTGTTTTCGTGGAACCGTGTGTAGCTTGTGGTTTTGACTGAGCAGCTATTTTAATGCGTTCTGCATGCTGCATGGTGGTCAGTTGGTTGGGACGGAGCAGCAAGGAATTCTCCGCGGCGCAAGGCCAGGCCGGAATCGCTGTCGACTCGTGAGGTGCTAGCTGCGAGAGCGATAAAGTCCGTTGCCCACCGAACCTGGACGCTGAAGTTGATAGATCAGTTAACCTGTTATAAAGCCTCAACTATTGTGACATCTCTTTGATCATTTGAGGGTTGTTGCTCTCTGGGCCGTTCGGGTTGGCAGCAATGTATGATGTGTTGGGGTCGGCCAAATCTTGCAGCCGTCCTCCTAGATTGTGATTAATTATTAAATTGACTGTTACTTACCAGTGAAGTGCACCAGCGGTATTTTCTGCCCCGTGTCCGTTCACGCCCTGGTCGTTGGCGTACTTTTCCAGCAGTGTGCTTTTCCTCGTCGTGTTGATGTTGTCCGGCACGGTGTGTAGTTCGACAGTCTTTTAACCTTCATGCGCTCGCGCTAGAAATAGTCTCGTGTTCGGACCTATTTGAACTTGTCCTGAGAAGCAGAGAGGTGCGACTTGGACGAACTTTGAGCAGCATCTGTCGGAAAAAGGTGCAACTAGAGAATACATGTCCCTCCCGCCGCCTCGTTACGCGCAAAATTACAAAAAGGCGGTCACTTCACCGCCCGCGCGAGCGCGTGAAGGTTAAGTTCAAATGGCTCTGAGCACTATGGGACTCAACTGCAGTGGTCGTAAGTCCCCTAGAACTTAGAACTACTTAAACCTAACTAACCTAAGGACAGCACACAACACCCAGCCATCACGAGGCAGAGAAAATCCCTGACCCCGCCGGGAATCGAACCCGGGAACCCGGGCGTGGGAAGCGAGAACGCTACCGCACGACCACGAGATGCGGGCTGAAGGTTAAGTTGTATGGTTCATATTTGCTTAGAGCGGTTGTTGTTCCCTTGGCTGTTTTTGAACGCCAATTTCTGAAGATGTAGTGCTGTTCGTAGCCTCGTCCGTAGCCGATATTTTCCATTGTTGTGCCGTTGGATGATTGGAAGGAAATTGGTTGAATTGTTGGTCGGTCCTTGGGCTGTCCCTGGTTTGGGTTGACATGGGATTATTTAACTTCAACTCTTGGCTGCCTATCTCACCTGACCTTACGTTTGAGCTACCTTCTCAGGCCGACCCCTGGAACACTTCTGAGCATCACTTGTTCTGTTTGTTTTCTTTGATTAGACTTTCGGCCGTTCTGTTGTAAGTTTAAAAAGGAATTTCTTGGTTGCAAAAATTGTTTATTAATGTATTTTAATTATACACTCCTGGAAATGGAAAAAAGAACACATTGACACCGGTGTGTCAGACCCACCATACTTGCTCCGGACACTGCGAGAGGGCTGTACAAGCAAAGATCACACGCACGGCACAGCGGACACACCAGGAACCGCGGTGTTGGCCGTCGAATGGCGCTAGCTGCGCAGCATTTGTGCACCTCCGCCGTCAGTGTCAGCCAGTTTGCCGTGGCATACGGAGCTCCATCGCAGTCTTTAACACTGGTAGCATGCCGCGACAGCGTGGACGTGAACCGTATGTGCAGTTGACGGACTTTGAGCGAGGGCGTATAGTGGGCATGCGGGAGGCCGGGTGGACGTACCGCCGAATTGCTCAACACGTGGGGCGTGAGGTCTCCACAGTACATCGATGTTGTCGCCAGTGGTCGGCGGAAGGTGCACGTGCCCGTCGACCTGGGACCGGACCGCAGCGACACACGGATGTACGCCAAGACCGTAGGATCCTACGCAGTGCCGTAGGGGACCGCACCGCCACTTCCCAGCAAATTAGGGACACTGTTGCTCCTGGGGTATCGGCGAGGACCATTCGCAACCGTCTCCATGAAGCTGGACTACGGTCCCGCACACCATTAGGTCGTCTTCCGCTCACGCCCCAACATCGTGCAGCCCGCCTCCAGTGGTGTCGCGACAGGCGTGAATGGAGGGACGAATGGAGACGTGTCGTCTTCAGCGATGAGAGTCGCTTTTGCCTTGGTGCCAATGATGGTCGTATGCGTGTTTGGCGCCGTGCAGGTGAGCGCCACAATCAGGACTGCATACGACCGAGGCACACAGGGCCAACACCCGGCATCATGGTGTGGGGAGCGATCTCCTACACTGGCTGTACACCACTGGTGATCGTCGAGGGGACACTGAATAGTGCACGGTACATCCAAACCGTCATCGAACCCATCGTTCTACCATTCCTAGACCGGCAAGGGAACTTGCTGTTCCAACAGGACAATGCACGTCCGCATGTATCCCGTGCCACCCAACGTGCTCTAGAAGGTGTAAGTCAACTACCCTGGCCAGCAAGATCTCCGGATCTGTCCCCCATTGAGCATGTTTGGGACTGGATGAAGCGTCGTCTCACGCGGTCTGCACGTCCAGCACGAACGCTGGTTCAACTGAGGCGCCAGGTGGAAATGGCATGGCAAGCCGTTCCACAGGACTACATCCAGCATCTCTACGATCGTCTCCATGGGAGAATAGCAGCCTGCATTGCTGCGAAAGGTGGATATACACTGTACTAGTGCCGACATTGTGCATGCTCTGTTGCCTGTGTCTATGTGCCTGTGGTTCTGTCAGTGTGATCATGTGATGTATCTGACCCCAGGAATGTTTCAATAAAGTTTCCCCTTCCTGGGACAATGAATTCACGGTGTTCTTATTTCAATTTCCAGGAGTGTAGTTGTCCTTCAGACGTGTAGTGTAGGCCTTCACCCGCTAATTGTTTTCAATTGCATGTTTTTTGTTTAAAAGAAAAAAATTACCTTCTGTTTTTAATTGCTTTTGATTTCTAAGCCAGGCCTTCAGCCATTCTTATTTTTGGTGAGGTTTTGGTCCTTCAGCCCAGAAAACATCTCAAGTTTTTTAACTAGGCATTCAGCCGTATTGTTTAATTGTGATCTTTTAAAGTAATGTGTAAATGAGAGGTTCTTAGAAAAATAAAATAATGTGTTTGGTTGTGTAACTCACAGTAACTGTTTACGGCCCCATCCACAATCTTAACCTTATCTTGTGCGCTCTCTGAGTACCTTACCAACCAGGTTTCATTTCGTAAATTTCGAATCGGAAAAGTGGGCAAAGTTTGTGTTATTTCGTAAAATTTTGTCGATTTGTCTGGAATGAATGTGTAATTGGTGGGTTGGCCTAGGAAGTCTCTTGTGTGTTGGGGACGTATCTACCAGCGCCTGAGATGAGAATCACGGCATAGATGGAGCAACATTCGAAAGGAGCGCGAAATACGACGGAGGTCACTCATTTAGCGACTGCCTTTGCGCATGCGTCTCCCCTGCTAAGTTTTTGGTATAAAAGTAATGATGTGAACAAGCAATCCCTAGTGCAGAACACTCTCCTGAAGAGGGTTGAATGGTTGTTGAGGCGTTAGGACTCGCTACTTAAATTTTTTGTTTTTTTGTTTTTGAAATCACCCACCTTTTCAGTACTCGCAGCGATGTCAGTGTCGAGATAGGGGTTGGAGTCTCTGGTCGCCGCATATCTTTGGTGAGTTGGCTTCCCGCGTGCCGCGAGGCGACAGAATGAGTGAGAAGAGGATTACTGGGTGTTAGTTCTGGATGTGCGTGAGGAGCGATGTCCGTGTTGGAAGGCAAGGCCGCTTGGTCGGTGTACCCCGCGGAAACAGTCGGTTGGGGACAGAATGCCGTGGACTCGAAGATCCTGGTGCGGAGGGCCGGTGTTGTCCCGATGGCGATCATAGCGTGGTCATTCAAGAGCTGCAAAGTGTTTTCTTGGTTCAGCCCTTGGATTCCGACGAGGAATTATGGCAAGTTTGGTGTGCGAGGTGAACATAAGAATTCTAAGAAGGTGCATATTGGTGGCGCGTATATCAGACTTGTGAGTGGTGTAAGCTTTGCTTCGGTTCTGCAGTTTGCAATTAGAGCGCTGCTTGGGAGGAGAGCATTGATATCGGCATTGTCATCTATTTAGCTGCTTTAAAGTAAATGACTGTTTTGGAACGGAGGTGGATCCAAGTGAAGGACTGAATTATTGCTCGTTTTATTAAGAAAGCTAAGTTGGCCCACAGCGTGTTAAACTCTTATCTACATTGATAACGAGTAATTTGACACTCTGGTAGTGTCCACGAGTGAGTTTTGGAGACACTGTTAAGTGTTTGTAGTAATGGAAAGATTGACTGTGGATCTTTTCGGTCGGACGCTTATGTGATTGCAGTTCACTTCTTATGGTATTTTACAGTTCTACTTGTCGTGGCGAAATCGTCGGTACTATTTTCATAATTTAGCTTCAGACGTCATTCTGTGGTTTGGTGTGGCCCTCCCAAGAGTTTAAAGCACCATATTTTCTTATTGCATTTGCTGAGGTTGCCTTGCAACAGTTGTTGATTTCTCTCTTGTCTACCCCATACTGCTGTTTGATGTGGTGCAGTATAGTCGAAATGTTCAGTAGTACCGCATCTACTCCCTCCCCCATTTTAAGATTTGCGAGCCGCATCCATATCGACGTATAATCCCAGTATGCAGTTTGTAAGTTGGTTGCGCCTTGTTAACGTTTTTTACACTGTGGAAAACCTTTCCCGCGCTGCAAGTGACCCTGGAGGTCAGCACGATGCACAACAGTTCATGACCACGACGACATCAAAAGATATGTATTGTATACCTTTCTTAAGAGTTGATTTGTTTTTTTATTTTGAAAGGAAAAGATTTACATACCTGGTTAATTATAACATCTTTGCTTAATTATTTGTCATAATTCGTTGTGTGTCGTATGCATCACACGGAGGGAGGTTTAAGGTATAAAGGGTTTAAAAGGAAGAAAAATATTTTGTGATACAGTACGCATCGTAGGTGTTACGTGGTTCGAGTGTATGTTGACAGTAATAGGATTTCATTGCATTTAAGTTGTTTTAATTAAAATTTTGTGGTCAATATTTTATTGCCTGTAGAGATCACTGGTGATATCTAGGAAAATTTTGATATTGGCTTGTGGTGTTAGAATCTTTTCTTTAACCTTGCATTATGCAACTGGTATTTTTTTCCTTTACTTAAAAAGGGTTTTTGAGTTTTAAACGTTGCAAATTGATTCTGAGAGCTGTTCTTTGATCTGTTAGTATTAATTTTTTTGTATTAGATTTTTAGATTTCGAATCCCTTCAGAGGGGGGCGGGGGGAGGGGGCTGCAACAGCATAACACTCCCCTGAAGTCAACAGAAAAGTTAAAAAACTGAATTAGGAGATATCATAATAAAAAGCAGGTGACAAAACAGTCACTGTTAAAAACTGAAACAGCGAAAAAGTTTCGAAGAAAATATAAAAACAAAGGGTTGGTGATGCTGATCAAAATACATAGTAAATAGACAGGCACAATTAAAAAACACAGCTACAGTCTGGTGACTGTTTGCAACAGTTAAAAACACACCTACTGACAGTATGGTGGCTGTTCGCAACACTGAAAAAGGGCATACAGAACACTGAACACTCTTGGAAACACTGCACTATAGAGTACGAAGACATGTGGGGGGGGGGGGGGGAGGGATGAGCCGGACAGAGGAGGAGGAGGAAAAAAGGGGGGAGCCGATGGAGGGAGAGGACACAGAAAAAGGGGGGCAGGGCAGACGCGAGAGGGAGTGGGGAAGGAAGTGGAGGGGAAAGAAAAAGGACTCGGGGGAGAGAGTCAAAGAGAAGGTTGGCGAGGCAAAAGCAGGAGGGAAGGGGGGGGGGGGAGTGGGATCCCGGGAAAAGGACAGAGAGAGGGAGAGGGAGATGACGACCAGGGTTGATAGTTCATTATTCAACAGACTGTTGGATAAATAATGCTCCAGGAACTTTCAATTACTGTTTTAAAATCAATAAAGTTGTGAAATTTTAAGGTAAAAAAACTTTTGTTAGAGAAACGGTGACTACCCGTACTCCCCAAAACTTCCACATATTCAAGATATTGGCTTTCGGGCGTTGTCTGATGTTTTCCACGGTATCTATCCCAGCTAACGCCTGCGTGGCCACGTCAGTTGTCAGGCGAAATATCGTGGCAAGAAGTCGACGGTATCCAACTACAACCCTCAAATATTATGGAATATTCCTACGCCAGGAAAACTTACTGAATCACAAATTTTTAACAGTTTACCTCTGTGTACCGGAACACCACTGTAATGTTTATCTATGCATTTCCCCTTTTGGTTCCTTGTTAGAGTATCGGCCTGGCACACAGTTTTAGTCTGTTAGGTCGTTTCAAAATGGAGCACACTCCGCTTCAGTGCCAAAGATTTAGTCTGATAGTACAACCTAATCCGAAAGTAAGTCTTCTACGCAGCTCTACATACGCTATGTGATCAAAGGTACCGACCACCTTCAAAATCACAATATTTTCACATTAGGTATATTGTGCTGCCACCTACAGACAGTTACTACATATCAGCGACCTCAGTAGTCATTAGACATCTTGAGAGCAGAATGGGGCGCTCCGCGGAACTCACGGACTTTCAATGTGGACAGGTGGTATAGTGTCACTTGTCATACGTCTCTACACGAGATTTACACACTCCTAAACATCCCTAAGTCCACTGTTCGGATGTGGTAGTGAAGTGGAAACGTGAAGGGACAGCTGCAGCACAAAAGCGTACAGGCCGACCTCGTTTGTTGACAGACAGCAGAGAGGATCGTAATGTGTAAGAGGCAGACATATGTACAGACCATTACACAGAAATTCAAAACTGCTTTAGGATCCACTGCAAGTACTATGACAGTTAGGTGGGAGGTAAGAAAAATGGACTTCATGGTCGAGCGGCTGCTCATAGGCCACACATCACGCCGCTATATGCGAAACGACACCTCGCTTGGTGTAAGGAGCGTAAACACTCGACGACTGAACAGTGGAAAAACGTTGTGTGGAGTGACGAATCACGGTACACAATGTGGCGATCGGATGGCAGGGTGTGGTTTGGCGAATACAGTGTGAACGTTATCTGCCAGTGTGTGTAGTGCCAACAGTAAAATTCGCAGGCGGTGGCGTTATGGTGTGGTTGTGTTTTTCAAGGAGGGGGCTTGCACCACTTGTTGTTTAGCGTTGCACTATCACAGCACAGGAATACCTTGATGTTATAAGCACCTTATTGCTTCCCACTGTTGAACAGCAATTTGGGAATGGCGATTGCATCTTTCAACACGATCGAACAACTGTTCATAATGCACAGCCTGTGGCGAATTGGTTAGACGACAATAACATCCCTGTAATGGACTGGCTTGCACAGAGTCCTGTCTTGAATCCTACAGAACATTTTTGGGATGTTTTGGAAAGCCGACTTCGTGCCAGGTCTCACAGACCGACATCAACACCTCTCGTCAGTGCAGCATTCCGTGAAGAATGAGCTGCCACTCCCCAAGAAACCATCCATCACCTGACTGAACGTATGGCTGCGAGGGTGGAAGCTGTCATCAAGGCTACGTATAGACGGTCTGTCGATGTCTCCTTCTCAATGGTAAAGACAATATCACATGTTGCTCATATCCTACGAATGACTACGCAGTGTACGAAAGAATAGACAGGAAATGTTGCTTTTCTTAACTAAATATTTCCTAAATAATCTTGTTGCATGTCTGAAAAGAAAAGTCTACAATTAGTCTGCGTTACAACTTTTGATTTACGACAGTGAGACGGGTTTCTAATGCGTAAACCTTTAAATTATACCACCTAGAAAGGGAGTGAGGTGTCTCGGGAATGAGTATGGAAACAGAAGACACAAGAAGGAACAGACCAGAATTAAAAATGTACCTACAATCGTAAAGAAAATTAAATGAAGGTGGACAGGATATGTAGCCTAAAGAATGATAGTAGATGGACCACTTTGCCATTTTGTAGGAATTTAAACAAGTGGGGCAAGATTCTAAAATTGCCAGATACGCAGAAATTTCTAAATTCATGGTATACTCTCTCTGCGATAGGCCACATAATGCAGCAACTGGCTAATGGAGAGGCTTATCAGAAACACTGGACATCATTTATAGCAATGTATGAGAACCCTGTACTCCAGATCCCAGCGGAGAGGAGTCTTGGGGGGGGGGCGGACAAGCCCTCTCTTGCCGCCTCCTCCCTCTTGCCTGTGTATGCCAACTTCGTTGGCTGCCGAGGAATATGAAAAGAAAGGCGACGTCTTAAATGAAGAGGGAGGCTGATGACGTCAGAAAACATATAGCTGCAGCAGCGATTCGTGTAACTGAAGACCGTGATGCGTTGAAAAGTGCAGATCAGTCCGTCATTTAGCTGATAACAAATGGCTGATAATAGAGAAACGCATTCTGTACGATATTTATTCTTTACGGCTACACTGACATCGGTGTTGAATAATGCGACAGCCGAAATCAGTCATTAGCGACAGTTGCAGATCGTGGAAATAACTGAAATTTGCTCTGCAGCTTTGTAGAGACAATATCAACAGCAGACATGAAAAATAAAAGTATTTCAAGAAACAAAAGAGAAACTCCATATGTCACCAAATTTTCGTCTTTATGGAATGGAACTGACAAGAGAGGAAATTAAGAGAGCGTTCTATCTTTGGAGAGTTGGATGCAGACATTATTAACTGCTTTCGTGGTTGATGTGTCATATGCAATTACACATTTAAACTCACCCCTAATAGGAACTATGTCATTGGAACAATGTTCACAATTCATTTAGATACATATATTCTCAAGCAATTGGAATTAGCTTCATTTTCTTTACTTTGTACTTTTGAAGGAATTTATTGGAATGCTTTTGACGGTTCAAATAACAATCCATAAATAGGAAATGACTGTTTTTGTAACGTGAAGGTGCAATACTGTAATTTGTCAGCACTTTCGCAAACAAATTTTGATGTTTCGCGTTGTTAATCTGTTAACGGATTTCTTAATTAATGAACAAAAGTGAGCTATATTTGTAGTGCAAAGTAAAATCAAAAAGCACGGAAAAATACATTTGTATTATATCCTTTTCTTGCTCTATTCTCATTTGAAGCATGTTAACGTTACGTAATAATGACTTTAGATTATGAGGTATTGTTTGAAACTATTCTTGCTTTCAGTTTCTCACTTAAATTCAATCTCTGCTGGAGATAATTTCAAACTTGGTCGGAGGTAAAATGTTAGAAACACTAGAATAGTCGTTAAAGAGTTAGCAAATGATAGTTCACTCTGCACAAACTATTTTGTCAGATGTTTAGCTTTTCACTCTTTCCGTGAAATAGCTGTGATACGTTGAAAAGTGTTCATTACAGGCTGAAAAAGCGGAACTTACGAAACGTTACAGTGTGTCAAGGGTATACTTACGTTGATATGAGACAAACAAATTATTACACTTAGAACTAGCGTTTGCATTTGTGTTAGAGCGTTTAACAGACAGACTGCTGTGCAAGAACGGAAGGCACAAGAGCTAAGCTGCAAACACAGTCCACGAAAGCAAGACATCGCCGTGAGAAACGCAGAAGTTCCTGCGCTAAAAAGCGAGGGTGGTCTGCAATTCAGAACAGCTTCGTCTGTTATTTTCTCATTACGACCTTCATAAAGACCTTTGATACCGCTCATTACTCGCTCTTCGCAGTCGTATTTGGCGCCTGTGGCGGTGCTTTTCATGTTTCCATAAAGGTCGTTGATAACTTTCATTATTTGCACTCGCCAGTCGCTTTTGGTGCCCAGGTTGGACCTTTTCATGTTATATACTTGTAATAGCCTTAGTAATTACACGCTATAAAAGACCTCTCACCATTATTCCGTGTCTTTTATGTCTCCCTTTCGAAACCCAGAAGAAAGTGAATACCTTTCGCTCCGTTCCGGAGTAGAAACCTGTTCCACTTGAAGAGGCGTCATACCTGACACAATAAGAGGAGCATTTGCGCGTATTAACTGCAGAAAGGGCGATACTGGAAAGGAATAGCACGTTCAGATTTGAAAATAAAGAATTTGCTACATCTAGGATTGTATATACCTGACAGTATTTTTAGGACTGCGGCTTGCTCTGTAGGCTTGTCCACGTTCAGCTGAGTAATGCGATTTCATTGTCAAAGAGACGAAACACATATACTAGCATGATTAAAGTTGTTGAAACGAACGTCCACTTTGGTGAAAACTTGAATTTCCTTCAAGCGCAAAGGTTCTAAACGCATGGTGAATGTAAACACAGCAGTACTTTACCAGAAACTGGGTGTGGTGCTCCTTAGATTTCATGGTAAGCAACGAACGAACACAAATCTGTCTTCAACCTGACCACTAGTTTAAATATCAGTGGTTTACTAGACATAGCCCCGTTGGTGTTCGTATTCTGTAGCTTTCCCCCGAGCTTTGAACTGACATAGCAAGACCATTATGGACGGATCAACAGTTCAACGTCAACTATGTACCATTATGCAGCTGTGCATTGTTTCAGTTGCACAAATCATTATCAGGGGTGAAAGAAGCGAGTAACTGACACTAGACATTCTAGTTATTACTGAGAACTGAATCTCATACCCAGTCTGACGCTTATCCACAGAGCCACACAAATATCTGAACGAGAGTTTCTGGCAGAATATCAGTGACAATGCAGACACCATTGACTGTTGTTACGGTATTCTTTTGGTGGTTACAACTAGTATAGCATAGAATCTATAGAATAAAATGAAATGGTTACAGAATCACTAAATCTGAATTCAGACATTTTGTATAATGCCAGAATGAGATTTTCACTCTCCAGCGGAGTGTGCGCTGATATGAAACTTCCTGGCAGATTAAAACTGTGTGACGGACCGAGACTCGAACTCGAGACCTTTGCCTTTCGCGGGCAAGTGCACTACCAACTGAGATACCCAAGCACGACTCACGCCCCGTCCTCACAGCTTTACTTCTGCCAGTACCTCGTCTTCTACCTTCCAAACTTTACAGAAGCTCTCCTGCGAACCTTGCAGAACCAGCACTCCTGAAAGAAAGGATATTGCGGATACATGGCTTAGCCACAGCCTTGGGGATGTTTCCAGAATGAGATATTCACTCTGCAGCGAGTGTGCGCTGATATGAAACTTCCTGGCAGATTAAAACTGTGTGACGGACCGAGACTCGAACTCGGGACCGTTGCGTTTCGCGGGCAATAGCTCTAACGACTGAGCTACCCAAGCACGACTCACGCCCCGTACTCACAGCTTTACTTATGCCAGTACCTCGTCTCCTACCTTCCTAACTTTACAGAAGCTCTCCTGCGAACCCTGCAGAACTAGCACTCCTGAAAGAAAGGATATTGCGGAGACATGGTTTAGCCACAGCCTTGGGGATGTTTCCAGAATGAGATTTTCACTCTGCAGCGGAGTGTGCGCTGATATGAAACCACCTGGCATATTAAAACTGTGTGACTAAATCGAGACTCGAAATCGGGACCTTTGCCTTTCGCGGCAAGTGCTCTACCGAATGAGCTACCCAAACATGACTCATGACCCGTCCTCACAGCTTTACTTACGCCAGTACCTCTTCTCCTACCTTCCAAACTTTACAGAAGCACTCCTGCGAACCTTGTATAACTAGCACTCCTGAAAGAATGGATATTGCGGAGACATGGCTTAGCCACAGCCTTGGGGATGTTTCCAGAATGAGATTTTCACTCTGCAGTGGAGTGTGCACTGATATGAAACTTCCTGGCAGATTAAAACTGTGTGACGGACCGAGACTCTAACTCGGGACCTTAGCCTTTCGCGGGCAACTGCTCTACCGACTGAGCTACCCAAGCACGACTCACGCCCCGTCCTCGCAGCTTTACTTCTGCCAATACCTCGTCTCCTACCTTCCAAACGTTACAGATGCTCTCCTGCGAACCTTGCAGGGGATGTTTCCAGAATGAGATTTTCACTCTTCAGCGGAGTGTACGCTGATATGCTGATTTAATTCGACTGCATTCCATTTCCCTTGTTTTGCTTTTATTAATGTTCGTCTTATATCCTCCTTTCATGACACTTCCGTTCCGTTCAGCTGCACTTTCGACTCCATTGCTGTCTTCTGCACAATTATGTCATCCATAAACTGCAAAATTTTAGTTCTTCTTCCTCATCATTAAATCCCTTTCCAAATTTCTCCTTGCTTTCCTTCGTAGATTGCTCAATGTACGGGTTGTGTAACAACTGGGATGGGCCTACTGACCTGTTTCACTCCCTTCTCAACTAGTGCTTCCCTTTCTTTTTCCTTCGACTAGTAGAAATGCCGTCTGGTTTCTGTACAAGTTATAAGAAACCTTTCGCTTCCTGTACTCCAGTCAACACTGTCAACAGCTTCCTCGAAATCTAAATAGGATATAAACGCAAATTTACATTGTTTAACCTGATTTCTAAGACACGTCGTCAGGTCAGTGTTGCCTGATATGTTCCGATATTTCTGCGAAATCCATACCGACATTCCCACCTTTGAAGGAAATAGTTCTACGACATTTAAAATGACTGAAAATAGGGCTTTTTGTTTGCAGAAGTATACATGATATGGCTCAAAGTGATAGTAAATAAACATGCAGTAATAAATGTTATCTCAATGAATGCTTCAGGTGGTCAGATATAGCCAGTGTATTTTATAAATAAGAATGCAGATTGCTAGTCTGTATGTTGGTGATATGAAAACAAACTAAACTTTACCAATATATCATTCCATGCAGAGCCGAAACATGTTCACTTCTTTGAAGAACAAATTGAGGACGTCTATCTAAATCTCCCGGCATATAGTACTTAGCTTTTGAATGAACGACTGTGGAAGACAGTAAAAATGGCGAACAATTCTGAATTACACAGATGCATGTCACAAAGCACCAGCAAGACAAACATGGAAATCTATTGCTATTGCACGTTTATAAAACCCATACACTCCTGGAAATTGAAATAAGAACACCGTGAATTCATTGTCCCAGAAAGGGGAAACTTTATTGACACATTCCTGGGGTCAGATACATCACATGATCACACTGACAGAACCACAGGCACATAGACACAGGCAACAGAGCATGCACAATGTCGGCACTAGTACAGTGTATATCCACATTTCGCAGCAATGCAGGCTGCTATTCTCCCATGGAGACGATCGTAGAGATGCTGGATGTAGTCCTGTGGAACGGCTTGCCATGCCATTTCCACCTGGCGCCTCAGTTGGACCAGCGTTCGTGCTGGACGTGCAGACCGCGTGAGACGACGCTTCATCCAGTCCCAAACATGCTCAATGGGGGACAGATCCGGAGATCTTGCTGGCCAGGGTAGTTGACTTACACCTTCTAGAGCACGTTGGATGGCACGGGATACATGCGGACGTGCATTGTCCTGTTGGAACAGCAAGTTCCCTTGCCGCTCTAGGAATGGTAGAACGATGGGTTCGATGACGGTTTGGATGTACCGTGCGCTATTCAGTGTCCCCTCGACGATCACCAGTGGTGTACGGCCAGTGTAGGAGATCGCTCCCCACACCATGATGCCGGGTGTTGGCCCTGTGTGCCTCGGTCGTATGCAGTCCTGATTGTGGCGCTCACCTGCACGGCGCCAAACACGCATACGAACATCATTGGCACCAAGGCAGAAGCGACTCTCATCGCTGAAGACGAGACGTCTCCATTCGTCCCTCCATTCACGCCTGTCGCGACACCACTGGAGGCGGGCTGCACGATGTTGGGGCGTGAGCGGAAGACGGCCTAACGGTGTGCGGGACCGTAGCCCAGCTTCATGGAGACGGTTGCGAATGGTCCTCGCCGATACCCCAGGAGCAACGGTGTCCCTAATTTTCTGGGAAGTGGCGGTGCGGTCCCCTACGGCACTGCGTAGAATCCTACGGTCTTGGCGTGCATCCGTGCGTCGCTGCGGTCCGGTCCCAGGTCGACGGGCACGTGCACCTTCCGCCGACCACTGGCGACAACATCGATGTACTGTGGAGACCTCACGCCCCACGTGTTGAGCAATTCGGCGGTACGTCCACCCGGCCTCCCGCATGCCCACTATACGCCCTCGCTCAAAGTCCGTCAACTGCACATACGGTTCACGTCCACGCTGTCGCGGCATGCTACCAGTGTTAAAGACTGCGTTGGAGCTCCGTATGCCACGGCAAACTGGCTGACACTGACGGCGGCGGTGCACAAATGCTGCGCAGCTAGCGCCATTCGACGGCCAACACCGCGGTTCCTGGTGTGGCCGTTGTGCCGTGCGTGTGATCATTGCTTGTACAGCCCTCTCGCAGTGTCCGGAGCAAGTATGGTGGGTCTGACTCACCGGTGTCAATGTGTTCTTTTTTCCATTTCCAGGAGTGTATGTGTTATTTCGATTGCACAAAAATTTGTCGAGATTAGCACGGAGTAGCATTAGTCCTTCTCATTGGGACTGCTATTCCGTGCCGAGTTGCGGTTGCGAGTCGTCGGTCACATAAGTTCCTACGCTATTTGCGACGCTCTGTGTCGGAGACCGTAATTTTCCACTCATCGTTAAATTTGCCCTAGCCTGCCTCTCCTTCTCGGAATGAAGCCTCAAAACTGTGCAAGTGGGAAGATTTCAAGCCATGAAACAGTTACTAAATTTCACCAAGCTAAACTCGACTGCAAATTTAAATTTATATATACCAGTTTACCAAATATATAATCTCGTACAGGGCTGCTTACTGTCATTGTTTTTTCATTTTTTGTGTTCGTGGCAGCCACCACCGTCGCCTAGTTGTTTCGAAGTGGGGCATTTATTCTATTAAAAATGTTTTCGAAGAATTGTAAAATATCTTGACCTATACCTGTGAAAGCGAATTTTTTTAAATTTTTGAAAAGAAATATTTCTAAGCCCTCTGGGTCTCTATATTGATCCACACCTTGCTGTAGTACCTAAAAATTTCAAGGCCATTTCTAAGTGCCCTGGAACGTGGTGATTACTGAGTTTGATCTTGTTTCATATTTTTATAAGAGAGAATTTTAAAGTAAATTCTAGGCCTTCTGGTGCTCTGTAATCATTGATATTCATCTTTTTGTAATTTTTTTAATGAGATAAATTTCAAAGCAAGTTTTTAAGGCCTTCTGGCGCTCTGTGATTACTGCTTGTTGTTAAATGGCTTTTCGCTTGATTCCATGGTAAAGGAAAATTTTAAGTGTTTTCAAGAAATAAATCTGGCTGTTATTAACCAGAAGTGATGTTGAATCTGAGGCTTGGCCCTTCCATGAATTCCTGCCGCCACCAATGAAAGACCATTTCATTGAGTGGACGTTGCAGTCCTCTCAGTAGGAGATAGGCATATGCCGTATAGTAGCTACTTGTATTGAATATAAATGCTGCTAGCTATTAACTGGTACAGTAGTTTTTGACAGAGTGGACTGTAAGGTTTTGCTACCTTCCATTTGTTCAGTAGCGAGATGCTTTTTAATATATGTAGCGAATGTATATGTTCTTTTAACACAAGACTGTGGCACGTTATTCCATGTCGCCACATGTATCCCCACTAAATTAAAAACTTGCATGCCACTCGTGGAAGGGAAAATATTTGATTGTGTTTGATATTTTATACATTTTATGTTGCCGGCTTGCAGTTAGGTTTACTGCAGTTCTATACTGCCCATGTTATGTATGTTACTTTATTATTCATAATGTGCTTTTAACACTTTTCATATAACTTTCTATGTACCGGTTTTTTCCTTTTGAATGTAAATCACTAATTCAGATTGTAGAAGGCCGGGCTAGTTGCTCCATCGTTGTTCTTCCCGTCAGCATGCAGCAGTACTTTTACCACTCTGGTTCACCAGTTTGCTTCCCCCGTGCTCTGCGTGCGCGCCCTGTACTCAACCACAGCGGCGCTTGAGGTCTCAACACAAAGTGTAAGTGTCCTGCTGTTCATTGCATATTTATTTACCCAGGCAGTCGTCCATGATTTTGTATGGTGTCACTTTGCCATTGACTTAGGTTTAACAGCACCTAGCCCGACCGTTGTCTTCTAAAATATTGTAAGGAACTTCTTTTTTGCTTTTTTATGCATAGCACTGCGTGTAAAAACTATAATTAGCTCCGGTCTCCTGTTTATTTTCAAATAACACCTGATGATGGGCACTTAAGAGCCAGAAACCGGTCGTCTTTACTGAGTGAGGTGGCGCAGTGGTTAGATACTGGACTTGCATTCGGGAGGACGACGGTTCAATCCCGCGTCCGGCCATCCTGATTTAGGTTTTCCGTGATTTCCCTAAATCGCTCCAGGCAAATGCCGGGATGGTTCCTTTCAAAGGGCACGGCCGACTTCCTTCCCTAATCTGATGAGACCGATGACCTAGCTGTCTGGTCTCCTTCCACAAATAATAACCCGGTCGTCTTTTTAACTACTGAAAAATAGAAAGAACTTCACAACTGAAGTAATATTTTCAACCTTTGCCGTAACACTCAGCAGCAGATCTTCCTCCAGCAGGATTGTTTGTATGGAAAAAATCGATCATTTACAAATCGTATTTCAATAGTGTTCTAAGAGAAGAGATTCAGTATAAATTTCAGGTTTATCGAATTGATGAATTTTTTGACATGCTCTCTAGAAAGGTGTGCCTCTTACCTGAAGTTAGATGAACTCAAGATAATAAGAACAAATTTTCCCAGTGATCAAGTGTTGAATCTACTCAATCAGAAGGAAACTTTTCCATATGTACATATGAGCAATGAATCGTTTCTGCTGGAAGGCCTATTATCCCCAATTTATTAACAAGTGAAACGATAATAGACGCCAAGTACCAACGAGTTCGGAATGTAAGGAATATTGTTAAGAGTAAACCACGTGGAGATTATTGTGATTTATATTCGAGAGTTGATCTGTTAGTCCTTGAGACTTTCGTGGTCTTTGATGCAAGGCTGGATTCTCACTTTACATTACTTGGCCTGGCGTGGGATGCTCTACTGAAAAACACTAAAGCGAAATTGCAACTTTTTACCAATATCGAACAACTCCAGTTAGTTGAAAGAGACATTAGAGGAGGAATTGTCCATTGTTCTTGCTGGCACGCAGTTGTCAGCAATAGATTCATGACCGATTATGAAGAAAAAATTAACGAATACTAAATCATATGTCTTTATGTGGACAGCCAATGCAGCTGGGTGATGTAGCACCTTTCGGTGTCCATCTTAAATGGCTTCCTTTAGATAGTATCGAAATTTTTGAGGTGAAAAGTTTATCAGGCGACAACAACGTAGGGTACATTTTAGAAGTGGATCTTGACTACTCTGAGAGTAATAAGGATTTACTTTGTGATTTAAGCTTACATTTGAAAAAAAAATGCCTCAACCATTCAATACCAAGAAACCAAAGAAGTAATTTTCAACTTTATATGACACTAAATACAGACCATACAGGAACCTAAAACAATGATTCCAGAATGTACTGGTTTTAAAAAAGTCACCGAACTGCAGCGTTTAGAGAAGCTCCATGGATGAAGCCATCTATTGAGATTAGGACGCTAAATTTCACGACCTCGAGCAGTAAGTTTGAGAAGAATGTATTACAAACTGATCAGTAACTGTGTGTTTGAAAAAGCTTTGCAGAATTTGTAAAAGATGCGGGACTGCAGACTACCAACACCCTGAGACTGAAGATTTGGGCATCTGCTGTAAATGACAAACCAGATTTTCGAAGGAGCGTTTTTTTTTTTTTTTTTTTAAAGAAAATGTAGTCACCGTAAGACGGAACTTGCTTAATGTAGTCCTTGGTGAACCCATTCCGGTTGAAGTAGACATGTTGTTGATTTTCATTATGGCCATATGTGCATAAAATACGGCTTAATGTATCATGTGGCCACCTAAAATACTTATGATATTAAAAGTAACGTGCATTGGTGATTTGACACTCTCCCTTACTCTAAAAAGGAAGATTAGGGCTTCAAGCACCGTCGACATCGAGGTCATTAGAGACGGAGCTCAAGCAAATCAGCCATGCCCTTTCAAAGGAACCATCCCAGAACTTGCCTGGAGTGATGCTGGTGAATAATAGGAAACATAAATCAGCATAGCCGGACGTGGATTTGAACCGTTGTCCGCCCTAATTTCACATTATCCTGATAGTTTGGGTTTTGAAAGATGAACATACTGTTGAATTTGTTGGTCTACAAACAGACTGAGTCTGAGGGTAGAGCAGTGCAGTGCAAAGCAAAAGGTCTAAGATAACCTTCAGCCAGTGGTTTAAGTATAGACGATAACAGGCATTGTGACTTGGATTCAGAAGTAAAAGCCACTGTGCAGTGTTTCATTCAGTCGAAGCAACATGTTGGTTCCGCTATGAAACAACAAAAATAAGCTTTATGAATATGAAGATGGTATCTGTTCTTTCGGACATGTCCGAAAGAACAGATACCATCTTCATATAGTTAAGGCTAACTGGCCATTGACCTCCTTCTGTGCGGATGCACACGCATTGCCCGAACTCTTACGGGACTCGGTAAGTTTGTCTGCGCGACTAATTAGTGTAATAAGCAGGGGCACTACGAATGTAATGTGTGGAGATTAATTTGGAAATGTTAGTCTCACGGGGAGCGGGCAAGGGATAAATCCCTGCAGTCGCACTATCCTCTGTGCCCTCGGTGGCTCCGATGGATAGAGTGTCTACCATGTAAGCAGGAGATCGTGTCCGAGTCCCGGTCGGGGCACACTTTTTCAACTGTCCTCGTTGATGTATATCAACACCTGTCGACAGCTTAAGGTTGAAAGGTCTCTGTTGGATTCCTTTCATGTTAATTTCTTAAATCTGTTGTCATTTACGGCATAAATTCCTCTTCTAAAGTTACTGTGGTGTTTCTGACTATCTGGGAGGAGACTGAGCAGTGGAACGTGCTACTTTTACACATAAACAAGAACGATCTGTCACACTACTACACTTTAAAACACAGTTTATATGTAATTCATGTCACACAGTCTCATACGGAACCTGCATCCGCTTTCTTTTATGTATTGTATATGATAAGATACTGTCAGCCCCCTTCCCTTCTGTGTGAGAGGATGAATGAGCAAATGTATTTCTAGTTGCATGCTTGATGGTAGCAGACAAGCCTGTCTGCTAGAGAACAGTAGGACCAACGTCGGAACAGGTAGCTACGCTTTCTAAAAGCAGAGAGGTTTCTATTCTTAGCATGGTCCTGTCCGTCCCTTGTCATGTTGGTATAGGAAGCTGCCTCTCTGGTCACTTACGTTTGTATCTGTTAAGCACGCTCGGTAGTGGCCCACGCCAGTCTGTCCGCGGCGAGCGTCTGAAGTGGTAAGATCTCCGGCTAAGTGCGTGTCTGCTAAGTCCGTAGGACAATGGATTTCTTAAGTTCAGCCTAACTGAAAATTTAATCACCTTCATTTCAGGTTTAGCTCTAAAATATCTAATGTTATCTTAAATTGCAACACAGTGTAATTCGAGTGTGGAGTTCAGAATATCATCCGGTAGTTGCTTTGACAATACTTTGTGAGTAAAGTGGAACCACGTGTTGATCAGTAACTCTAACTAAGATCATCAATCTTAAATGCGAATGTGCGTGAGATTATAACGTCTCGTCTTGACGATATTTTTCAATATAGCAATTTTTATTTATGTTCAACCCACGTGGGGTGTACTTTGTGAGACCAGTACCATGTGCTTATACAATTGTTTGACCCATCAGGTTAATAGTAAGACGATAGTAACCAGTTCGAGATTTTTTTTTTTTTTTGTAAATTGCGTTTCGATGTAATTTATTTTAATTATCAAAATTATTGGGGAGTTACACTCTTTGTGTAAACCAAGTTGACTACGTGAAGCACGTGGTGTAAGCATCAAAGTAGACCTCAGCTATTCTTTTCGGGAAGATTTCACAGAGAGTTAGTATGAATTTAGTCTACCAGTGTGTGGTAATTTCATGACGGACAGGATTGCGCTACGAACGTAGTTTCTTTGGGTGAAAATTGAATCGGTTGGTTGTGGTTAATTTCCTCTTACATATGTTTCAACGTTCTTCGTGTGTTATTTTATGAATGCGGTGTTGTATGTAGTCTCCCAATCTTGGCTCCCTATTTGATGTGTTCCGTAAGATTACAAACTCACATTTACACAATCCTAAATAAGGCACTAGTTTAGTTATGAATCAAGTTTGATATGTTGAAATTTTAACGGAACAATGATCAATGTTAAAATAAATGTCCAAATATAAACTGATTTATTTCTTTTTATTTAAATTGTCTTTATATATATATATATATATATATATATATATATATATATATATATATATATATAATCACCGGTTATCGTAAGATGAGTACTAAAAGATTATAATTAATGTTAGTCTGGTTGGGAATTTGGTAAGCTAGACTGGATACCTGGTGAAACAGTTGCGCAGTAATGCAAGGTTAACTTCCTCAGATAGCTCACAGCTTTTAACCCACTTTTATGGTCTTGAATATCAGCACCGCTTTCAGAAAAAATTAATGCAACAACATTACAAGGTCTTGATTTAATTGTTATTTCAAATAAGCTTTATCTGCACAAGATGAAGGGTTACTAGTGTATGAAAATTGATGCCTGATTTTATTGTAAAATCTTGTAAGAGAAGGTTAATATGAGATAAATATAAGTAGATAAAAAATGAGTTTGCCAGATCCTGCACGACCACTATGGAGTCTTGCATTTCCGTTGCCATCTGTGATTCGCCGATAGGGTGGCATCCATACATGTTGTTGTTGTTGTGGTCTTCAGTCCTGAGACTGGTTTGATGCAGCTCTCCATGCTACTCTATACTGTGCAAGCTTCTTCATCTCCCAGTACCTACTGCAACCTACATTCTTCTGAATCTGCTTAGTGTATTCATCTCTTGGTCTCCCTCTACGATTTTTACCCTCCACGCTGCCCTACAATACTAAATTGGTGATCCCTTGATGCCTCAGAACATGTCCTACCAACCGATCCCTTCTTCTGGTCAAGTTTTGCCACAAACTTCTCTTCTCCCCAATCCTATTCAATACTTCCTCATTAGTTATGTGATCTACCCATCTAATCTTCAGCATTCTCCTGTACCACCACATTTCGAAATCGTCTATTCTCTTCTTGTCCAAACTATTTATCGTCCATGTTTCACTTCCATACATGGCTACACTCCATACGAATACTTTCAGAAATGACTTTCTGACACTTAAATCTATACTCGATGTTAACAAATTTCTCTCCTTCAGAAACGCTCTCCTTGCCATTGCCAGTCTACATTTTATATCCTCTCTACTTCAACCATGATCAGTTATTTTGCTCCCCAAATAGCAAAACTCCTTTACTACTTTAAGTGTCTCATTTCCTAATCTAATTCCCTCAGTATCACCTTACTTAATTCGACTGCATTCCATTATCGTCGTTTTGCTTTTGTTGATGTTCATCTTATATCCTCCTTTCAAGACACTTTCTATTCCATTCAACTGCCCTTCCAAGTCCTTTGCTGTCTCTGACAGAATTACAATGTCTTCGGCGAACCTCAGAGTTTTTATTTCTGTTCCATGGATTTTAATGTCTACTCCGAACTTTTCTTTTGTTTCCTTTACTGCTTGCTCAATATACAGATTGAACAACATCGGGGAGAGACTACAGCTCTGTCTCACTCCCTTCCCAACCACTGTTTCCCTTTCATGTCCCTCGACTCTTATAACTGCCATTTGGTTTCTGTACAAATTGTAAATAGCCTTTCGCTCCCTGTATTTTACCCCTGCCACCTTTAGAATTTGAAAGAGAGTATTCCAGTCAACATTGTCAAAAGCTTTCTCTAAGTCTACAAATGCTAGAAATGTAGGTTTGCCTTTCCTTAATCTTTCTTCTAAGATAAGTCGTAAGGTCAGTATTGCCTCACGTGTTCCAGTGTTTCTACGGAATCCAAACTGATCTTCCCTGAGGTCGGTTCTACTAGTTTTTCCATTCGTCTGTAAGGAATTCGTGTTAGTATTTTGCAGCTGTGGCTTATTAAACTGATACATATATTATTTAAAACTGTAAAAATTTGTCCAGAGATATTGTATCAAGTTGCCATCTGCACTGTTTCATCATTTAAATTTCATATTTTTTTCTATCTATTTCATCCCATGTAGATGTGTGTGTGTGTGTGTGTGTGTGTGTGTGTGTGTGTGTGTGCAGAAATATTTATAAGATTTATAGATCGCAGTAAGCCTGACATCTTTCCTCTTCTGCTTTGTGATTGTGTCATACCTCAAGTGTGCGTGCGTCCACACAACACGTAAAAGAACCTCAACTTGTGCCACGTTCAGAAAAATAAAAATGCGCGGTCTCTCACGTTTTTAAGTTAGTAATATACGAGCGCGTGCGAGCTCGCGTGCGCGCGCTCACACAAACACACACACACATACACACACACACACACACACACACACACACACACACACACAGATTTTATGGGCGTCAGTGCAGGGCCGCTTGCTGCACATGAGAGACCATTGTGGACAGTTATCTCCAAATGTTTCAGCGGTTCTGACAAGATGCAGCCCAGCTGACTCTGCTAAGAGAGAGATACATACGATAACTCCCTTGTGTTACGTTGTACGAGGCAGTCGCTACATTGAGACTGGGAACGAAAGAGAAACTAAAAAATCTTTACAGGTAAAATTTGTTACAAATTTTTTATCATAAATCTTTTCTACAATGAATGCTACTTCACTGTCTGAGCAATTATATGGATCATTAAATTTCCATGGAAAAGTGTAAGTCAGAAAGGTGGCATTTATACCGCCCCTCCCCTCCCTTCCCCTCCCCATCCATCCATCCATACCCCCTCTTCACGGCCTCAGCATATGGCCATATGTGATAGTACAGATATCAGCAAAATACATTCTAAGACAAAAAGGAAATGACGCACCGTGAGAAAGAATTATCCATATCGAATGGAAATCAGTAAATGTGACATACGTACACACAGAAGAAGCAAATTATTACGTCAGAAAAAATGGATGATTTTTCAACAGAAAAGACTTCACAAACTGAGTAAATAAGCAAGTCATTGGTCCACATCTGGCCCTTACGTAAGAAGTTTTCAGCTTGCCGTTGATAGTTCTTGGATGTCCTCCTGAGGGATACTGTGCCAAATTCGCTCCAATTGAGCATCAAAATCCTGAGCTGGTTGGTCGGCCTTGCCCATAAAGCAACAAACATTCTCAGACTTCGCTGGTCAAGGCATGGTTTGGACAATATGAGGGCAATCAGCAGAAACTCTCGCTGTGTGCAGGCGGGAATTATCTTGCTGAGATGTAAGCCAAGTGTGGCTTGCTGTGAAGGGCAGCAAAACGGAGTGTAAGAACATCGTCGACTAACCGCTGAGCTGTAAGGATGCCACAGATGACAACCCAAGGTTTCCTGCTATCAAATGAAATATCACCCACTTCGCTGCTTGTGGTTGTTGGTCTGTATGGTGGCCACTTTCCGAGGCGTCTCCAGAAACGTCTTTGATGATCATTGGGGCCTGAAACCTCATTTACTGGCATAGACTTGCCTGCAGTGATGAGTGCCGCTTCGAAATGTGCCATGATGGCCAACAAAGACGTGTCTGGAGGAGTCCCAGACAGTGGTGGGATACTTGCTGCGGATGGCTCCCATGACCAAATCCTCCTGCTGGTCGGTCCAACTTCGAACATAGAGCATTTCTCTGAAAGTGATGTATGTTCGACCCACCTTCCAGTCCTATTTCAGGTGTTACATATTGCCTCTGAGCATCGCTCTGGATATAATATGCGGCAGATCCACCTTCAAATCCTATCCCGCATGTGACATAATGTGGGTCCACATCCCAATATAGCTCTGGGTATAACGTGTGCGGATCGACACTCAAACACTAACTTGGGCCTACTCTGCAACACACATGCAAACACAGACATACAGAAAACAGGAGAAAACGTACTGCAACTGTGGAATATGTGGTTGGAGGTGATATACGTATATACTTTGGTGTATGTATGTTCAAGAATTAATAATGAATGGACGCACTGCCACTCATCTATCTACATTCGCAGTCTAGTATATGGTACTGGAAAAGTAGTTGAGGAGTGGTTTAGCGATAATACAGAAATTGGGAAGCATGCTGCTGTGTCGTTGGGTGGCATTGAAATTACGGCAAAACTGATAAAATTGCTAAAATTCATTACACTAACGACTGCTTTTCTAGTACATCGATGGTGTCTTTTCCGTCCCACCCATCCAGTAGTATGCTGTTGATTACCACGTAAAGTTTGACTGACATCACTTGTTTGAGATGGAGAAAGTCTTGGTGGGATCAATACCTCTGGGGAATGGGCCTCACCGAAACAGTGATTGCATACATGACTGCAATATGAGGAATCAATTGAAACGGAATGCTGAGATACTGCTGCCATGTAACTGTCAAAGATGAGTTTAAATATAGGGGTCATCAATAATCTTTGGACAGCCATTTGGAAACACTCCACATGCCGCAAAACTCTTCCAGTTTCAACATGTTGCAATGTCTTCTGCATGTTTGCAATGAGAAACACCACCTTTGTCTTTTATTTCAAGCATCCTATATCTTGTAGGAGCAGCAGCAGCAGCATAATTTACACCATGCAATGTCCAGTTTTCTGTAAGAGCCAATTAATCAAATGTGTTAATGTCAGTTTAGAAACTAACACAGACATTGACGTCTGAGTACAAAGCTGTAGTCATACACTGCTTGGATGTGTTACAGCAAAAAAAAAAAAAAGCAAAAAAAAGTGTATCAAACAACATCCAAGGTCCCTCTTCTGCGACTAATAGTCCGTGGGATATAGTCCTCACCCAGTACAGGTTATGAAACCTTACACTGGTCTGTGCAAGTGACTTCGATCATTGGCCACTTGCTCCAGTGTCATCTGCTATCAAATTTTTACCTGTGTATTTAATATGATCGCTACATATGTTAGATGACAGCACACAAATGGTATTTGTTTCCTGATATATCGGAAGAGAGGGATGTGGTACTATCTTATTGAGTTCTCTAATGGGTGATGTTACTGGAGATTTTATAGTTCATAGGTTTTTCTGTTGAATGGCACAAAATAAGAGGATTTGGAGAATGTTTGGTTGACAGACATGAATGCACTCTGAGAGACAGAGATCTTCTTTGGATGGCTGTACCTGTATGTAGTTTGGAGGTGCACTGCCATACAGTAGCAAAATCCTTGTCCTTCTTCCAGTTCTTGTATGATGTGGACTCTTCCTGATTCTCTAAATAAGAAACACCACCATAACTGCTTGCACTTTCTGCTATCTCGTACTGCAGGAGGAAGCTTTGTTGGGCGCTGGACTTATGCATTGTAACTTGTTGGCTGAGCTATGGCAACATGTTTCCATTTCCATACAGTGTTCTAAACACGGTTCTGTCGCACTAGCTCGCTCTCTTTCTGTGTGGGATGAGAAGGCCTCAGATATCGTGCTCTGCGACTTCTCCTTAGTTTTAACTTAAATTGGGACGATCACATTGACTAAGCTGCAGGGAGGGCAGGGAAGAGACTGAGGAATAGTAACATGATGCAGAGAGACTGTCTAAAAATCTGCTTTGGAGTTTTGCTGTAGCAAATAGGTTTGAAAAAGATGACTTGTTTCGAGATAAGAGGGTGTCACGAATGCCAACGGCCTTGCCACAGTGATAACACCATTTCCTGTCGTATCACCGAAGTTAAGCTCTGTTGACATGGACTAGCACTAGGATGGGTGACCATCTGGTCTGCCAAGTGCTGTTGGCAAAAGGGGCGCATTCATCCCTTGTGAGGCAAAGTAAGGAGCTACTTGATTGAGAAGTAGCGGCTCCGGTCTCGTAAACTGACATACGACAGGGAGAGTGGTGTGCTGATCATATGACCATATCTCCATCCAATGACGTCTATGGTCTGAGGATGACAAGACGGCTGGTGAGAGTCTTTGAACCTTCATGGCCTGTTCAGGTGGGGTTTAGTGTTTTGTAGAGTGTCACAAATATGGTTCATTAAACAACTAAACTCCATCCTAACAGCCATGAAGACCCAAAAGTACCGAATGGACGCCATGGCATCCTCAGCCCGCAGGTGTCACTGGATGCGGGGGGGGGGGGGGGCATGTGTTTGGCATTCCGCTCTCCCAGCCATATGTCAGTTTATGAAACTGGAGCCGCTATTCTCAATCGAGTAGCTCCTCAGTTTGCCTCAGAAGGGCTGAGGGCACACTTCTTTCCAAAAGTGCACAGCAGACAGGATGTTCACCTATCCAAGGGTGAGTCCAAACTGACAGCGCTTAACTTCAGCGATCTGACCGGAACCAATGTTACCACTACACAAAGGCAGTTGGCTCATATGATTCTCTAGTAGCTGTAATCATTAAAAGACAGCTCCATAGGATCCAATGCCGGTATGTCGTTGAATTAATAAGCTTGGTTCCAAATCACTGACAAAATTTCTACCAGAAAGTGTAACACTGTCAACGACTCTTGTGTGTGCCTGTAGAACGAAGATTGCTTTTTATGCATGTTGACAGTAACATGCTGGTTATGGTCGTGTTTTTAATAGTGCAGTCTTGGCGTGAAATATATGTTGCTGGCAGTAGAATCCTTCTGCGGTCAGATTCAAATGTCGATCCCCAATCGTGTTCCTCGAAAAGAACATCTTCACTCTAGGTATTCCCATTTGGGCTACCTGTTGAGTTCAGTATAGTTTAGTTGTTATGTCATGTTCTGTAGATCATTTTCACGATTATTTTATAGATATGATGTGGAACAAGTCAGATTACAAGATATATATACACACAGGAATAGTGCTAATATTAATATTTATGAAATTTTTAGTTCTACACGTGCAACTACATTTAGAGGTACAACACTTTTTTAACCTGTTCTGAAACAGAAACTCGTCCATGGAATAGAAGTTGTCCAAAAGAATGATTTTAAGCTAGATTTAAAACTTGATCTGCTACTTGCCAGACACTTTATGTTGTTGGGCAAATGATCAAAGATTTTTGTTACTGAATAATGTACTCCTTTTTGAGCAACTGACAGCTTCAATTACGGATAGGAAAGGTCATTTTTCCCTCTAGTGTTGTACGTATGAACATCACTATTCTTCGCAAATTGAGATGGTTTATTTATAGCTGATTTCATTAGCGAATATATGTGCTCTGATGGTGCAGTTAAAATACCTAACTCTTTGAATAGGTGCCTACATGACGTTCTTGGGTGAATACCACTTATTATTCTCACTGCTCTCTTTTGTGCAATCAGTACTTTATGTCTAAGTGATGAGTTACCCCAGAAAACTATTCCATAAGACATTATTGAGTGGAAATATGCAAAGTACATTAGGAGGCTGATCTGTTTATTACCAAGACTAACAATTGTATGAAGAGATGAAGAGCGAAAGAAGCTCAGTAATTGCTTCTTCCAGTTCAAGTTGTCATCAGTGTGAGCACCCAAAAATTTGGAGAAATCTGCTCTGTTAACTGAGCCCTGTTCATATGCTACATCAATTGTCAGTATGACTCTATTCCGTGTACAGAACTGGATATAGTGAGTTTTTTCAAAATTAAGTGAGTCCATTTTCCAAGAACCACTTAATAATTCTTTGAAAGACACTCTTAAAAATATCTTTAGCTGCTTTTTCTGGAATGGGATTTATTATAACACTCTTGTCATCTGCAAAAAGTACTAGTTTGGCTTGCTGAACATTGAGAGGTCATTCACATGAATAAGGAACAGCAGAGGACCCAGAATTGAACCCTGTGGGACTCCGTTTATGATAACTCTCCATTCACTAGAATTTATCACCCTCCCATCATTATTTGTGTTATTCAGTACAAATTTTAGCTTTCTGTTCGTTAAGTATGATTCAAACCAGCTGTGTGTGTATAGCCTACAGTTCCATAAAACCTGATTTTTCCTAAGAGTATGACATGATCCACACAGTCAAATGCCTTGAAAAGATCACAAAAATACCAACTGCCAATAATTTGTTATTTAGGGCTTCTACTATTTGAAGGGGTAAATGTGTAGATAGCATTCTCAGTCGAGTAACCCTTCTGGAATCCGAACTGTGACATGATAAGTACATTATTTTCAGTTAAATGTGAGACTACTCTTGAATACATAACTTTTTGAATATTTTAGAAAATGAGGTCAGCAATGACACTGGTCTATAATTATTTAAGTCACTCTTGTCCCCTTTCTTATGAAGAGGTTTGACAATTCTGTATTTCAATCTGTCTGGAAAAATTCCCTGTGCCTGTGAAGCATTACATAAATCACCAAGGGCTCCACTTATTAAATTGGAACAAGGTTTCAAAATTTTGTTAGAGACTCCATCACCACCACATGAGCTTTTGTTTTTCAGTAAATTTATAATTCCCTTAATTTCAGGAGGGGGGGGGGGGGGGGGGGTTGGTGCTATTTCTAAAGGCCTAAAGTCCTGGGGAACGACATTTTTAACATATTTTTTTTGCTTCATCAACTGAACCCTTTAACCCTATTTTTGCTGCTACATTCATAAAGTGATTGTTAAAAATACTTGCAACTTGTGAATTATCACTCACAACATCATTTAGCTTTATTGCTATGGTATGCTGTGCACTGTCAGGCTACCCCTTCTCCCATTTGACAATATTCCATATAGTTTTTATCTCATTACCTGCATTATTAATTTCTGTCAGAACACATAAGCTTCTCGACTTCTTAATCGCTCTCCTTAAAATATTACAGTATCTTTTGTAGTAAGGAAGTAACGTCGGATCCTGACTTATTCTGGCCTGCCCACATATTTCCCTCTTCCTCTTACACGATATCTTAATCCCCTTAGTAATCCCTTGGCTTACTTCAATTTGTAATGGCTTTTTTTGGGTAACCTTTCAGGAAATCAACTCTCAAATATTGAGACACATTTACGGTGGAATAAATTGAATTTGGCACCAGCATCATTTTCAGTGTATACTTTATCCCATTCTACCTGTTCTAGGCTGCTCTTAAAACTCTGTACCTTGTTCGCATCAATAAGCCTCCCTGCCATGTATGAACCTACCTGTAGCCTGTGAGATGCTATATGTGTTATTTCCATTAACTGTGCATCGTGATCAGATAGCCCATTAACAACTGGGTACACATTAATTGTTTCTGTCTGAGCACTGTCTATGAAAATCTTATCGATAAGTGACCTACTATCCTTTTGCACACGAGTAGGAAAATTTACAACCAAACAAAGATTCTAGCTCATTTTTCCTATCCGTATCTTTTAAGAAATCTACATTAAAGTCACCACAAACCACTAACTGATTCTTTTTGTCTGACAGGTAGCTCAATAATGCCTCTGGATTTTTCATGAATAGCTGAAAGTTACCTTGAGGGGATCCTTAGATTGTTAAAATTACTATAGAAGTATATTGCAGTAGCAACTCACAAGCACATGCTTCAAGGATCTGATCTATACAAAAACTATTTGTTTCAATATTTTTGACTTTGTGTCCAGTTTTTATATGAGTAGCAACTCCTCCTTTTTCCATGTTAACTCTACATGATGCTAATCTGTAATCCCTTAAGGTTAACTTCTTCATCCCTGCGGTTACATGGTGTTCAGAGAGTCACAAAACGTCTATACCTTCAGAATTTACCCCATTTTCTAGGCATTCAAGAAGCTCTTCTACCTTATTTTTCAATCCTCTAATGTTATTTTGAAACACACAAATTTTATTTCTTTGGATACTGCTACAGACATTATGGCACTGTTCTGTTTTAATCTCTCTCAATACTCTCTGTCTAAAACCTGACTCTAACCTAAAAAAATGTATCCCTCTGACTCTAGTAACCACAAGTATTTTGACTTGTGGACTTGTGTGCATGTGGCCTGCCTTACATTTTCTGCAAAAAGATCAACTAATCTATCTTTCCCATCCTATTCAGGTGCAGGCCATGACAAGTGTAAACCTATCTCCCAATTGCATCAACAGGCACAGCACAAATATGAGATTTAGTTTCTACCAACAGTAACCCCCACCCCCCCTCCACCCTCCCAGGTCTCTGTTAACACGGTTTACAGCCGTTAACCCAGAGCTGGTCGTTGGTCATGGCACTGCAAAACATCCACAAACCCCACACGAATGTGAGACGTTGCTGTTCCTATTACATCCAGGTCACACCTAATACTATAGTCCGAATTGCTGTCTAGGCTGTTTCCTGCTCCTACTTTAGCAACATGTTTCTCACAGTCAAAATTTTTGCACAAGGCCCGTAGGTTTTCTTTAACGTGGCTAAGCTTAGCACTAGGTTTCACAGTGATTGTGACCTAGTACTCTACTCCTAGCCTATCCTGTAGCAACTGGCCTGCGCCTTTCCCATGACTGCTACCTAACAGCTACACTCTTTTCCTTCTGTTTGACTTTACTCCCGACCTAGCATTACAATTGTTGCTACGAGTCCGCTGCACCCTACTTTGCTTAAAAACTGTTTGAAGCTCTTCTACTTCAGTAAACAAATAAAATTGATTGCTCAATGGGATCTGAAAAGTAATTTCTGGGTTTTTCTCCTTCTGACTACGAATTGTTACCTGTTCCCAGCTCCCACTGTCTCTTCCCCCCTTCAACCTGTCTAATTCGAAGTACATCAGTTCTAGTTCAGCATGAAGGGCACAAATCTTTCTTCCCTGTTCCACGATTTTCTTGTCACGGCTACAAAATCTAAAACTCTGCTGGCGAGCCTCCTCCGGCACTACAACAGCTTCCCCGCTACAATCACCAGTGAAACACCAACACACAATCCTGACAATTCACTCCCGTGCTCACTAATCTACGACAACATCCACATTTTCCACACATGATGGCAGACTAAGCTACAAAAATTACACTACAAACAAACAATTCAAATACAAACAATACAAATTACACTTCAAACAATTCCGGTACACCAATTAATAGTTAGTAGAAAGTAACTTAGTTTCCGGTGAGATGAGCAGAGAAGTTCTGGACGTCAAGCGAATGTAGCAGCAGGCGAATGAAAACAGCGCGAAGTTAATTACTGGCGCAGGTTATAGTGGCGGAAATCACGAAACGAGTAAGAAACGGAAGAGGCTCGATACTTTCTAACGACAAATTTGAACAGACTGCATTATATATAAATACTCTAATGGAAACAGAAACACCACTTATCGACTTTACTACACAATATGGAAAATTAACTGTACAGAAGTATAAAACACGAACCGAATGCAAACTACACACACACGATACTCTTCACAATAAAGCTACCCAGACACCGTCCGGAAATTATTGAATAATCGCGTAACTCACTGCGGTCGATAACGAAAACAAACCCACGCCAACGGCTTGCACTTAAGAACAGTTATCTGTTCACGAAAACTTCCCAAATAAAAGCGAAACCTTCAATATATAGATCACAATAGATACTAATTTACTTATTTAAGCTACAATGTTGCCTTAATAAATAGTTTTTCCACGAGTAAACACGTATATTTACGAACGCACTCAGTAAACACACACGCCTGTTCCAAAGAGCAGAAATAAACTGAGTTAGCCCGAATTCGCTGTTTCTGGGCAAGTTTTCTGGAAGGTTTCCCTTGGTTACCAGACGAACGCAGGAACTGAAAGTCACCCCCCAAATATTCCATACTGGGAACTCCTCTGCCCCATTATCAGCTTGCTTGGTATTTGGATGAAATCCGACTGCATGAAAAGAAATTACTCAGTTTACAAAGTGATTCTAATGATCAGTTTAATTAATTAGCGTATCAATTTCTATCAGTGATGGTGAGTGGAAGTGATGGCTAGGGTATAACGGGTATGGTTCTTGACTTGGAGCGCTAAACCGGCGTGCTTTTTCGATGCGGGGTATCTTTTAACGATACTTCAATCTTCTACCTGCACAGGGAGAGACGACCATCGTAATAAAACTAGACGTTTTATAGAATTTATAAATTGATACGTAGCATAAACCTGATATTTGCAACTTCTCCGTACTGTTGCCTTAAGAGACTTCGTATGTGGCAAGGCTTTTGGCGACTACAGTGAGGAGGTTTCTGGTGACAGAGGTAGATCTTAGCAGCCCATCATGAGCCAGAAATGAGTTTAATGTTCTAGGCTTGTGATGCATGACATAACAGATAAGAACAGATTTTTTCCTACCTGATGAGAAAAATATGTAGAGGAAATGCAACCTATGCCACACCATTACAGGATTTTTACAAGAAGTAACAATACTTCAGCGATGTGAAAAATCATGTATGCCCTGATTTCTTCGAAAATGACTTCTAAAAAAGAGAAATCTAAATTTAATCTGAAAAATTCGAGGTATGTGGTCAACATCACCGCTGTCTCGGATTAGGTGAAGTGGATTTTTAAACTGGGGAGGGGAGTCTATACTGAGGTGGAATTCATTAGAACTACTGTATACATCAAAGCAGCAGCTGCTTGTTTCGCAGTGCATCGTGGCTGCCTGCAAGGGTGGTCATGAGGAGTCAGCAACCAGAAGCAGCAGATTAGCTCAGCCTGTGATTGGGGGGGGGGGGGGGGGGTTAGTTATAAAGAATGCACTGACCTGTCTGATCTAGTCTGATGTAGTGAGGGCAAGCAAAGTAACCAGCGGCCACAGAAGCGGACGTATGTACAGAGTGAAAGTAGATTTAAATGACAAGTGTTTGCACAGGATTTACTGGTAACAGCCGAATTCCAGCCACTGCAATCGTATGTGATGAACTTCATGGCCGAAGGTGGTGAAATTTGGCACAAACGCACGTTCACGACTGTGGCTATGGCCACAGCGATAGTTTTCACCTCTGAGCGTTGGCGCCAGCAGCGTATGAAGAGATTGGCGCACTGCATATGGCCTTGGGGACATGAAAGTGCAGTTGTGCGAGTGTTTCAGTGATCTCTGATATCTACCCATGACAATTTATTACTGCGGATTGCATCACAGTTTAAGTGTATTGCGTTTAGTGCTTCTCAGTACATCGCAGTGGACTCCGCCTTGCAGAAGTGTTTGTTGCTGTTTTTACTTTCCCATCCCATTGTAGACCCATTCATCCCTCATTATTCGTCCTGGTGTAGCGAAGTGAACCGATTTTGGAGTTCCATAGCGCTCTAAAACAAAAGAAAATACGCTTAGCAGCCCTTTTGTGGTTGGAAATTCTATAACTATGATGGTATAAATTCATGCCGGAATTTGAAATTCCAACTATCATTTCAAACATAACCCTTCCAGTCGTGACATCAAATAATAGTAGGTTAGAATTATTTAATGAAATTTCTCATCAAAAAACAGAACACTATTTTTGAACTATGCAAACTGCTGTGCAGCGTTAGTCTGTTTTTATCATCAGTAGTTTTAAACTGTGTTCATATGTCAACTGCAAAGCAAACTACAGCTCCCTCCCTCTCTTTGTATGCGACAATCTTTTTTTAAACTGTATTTCGAATCAGCCAGCTACTAGTTTTGTGACATCGTCAATTTGTGTGTGTGGAATAGCTACCGTGACTGCCTTATATCACCTACATCATCATCTTGTGACCGGCAATTAATTATTTATTAACTTCAGCAGAGTTTCTGGAACGATTCCGTGTCGGGTATTTGGTTTGGAAGAAAGGCATCTCTCGCATGCACTTTTATCCGACATGTTGGTCCATGCATACAGCGTTCTTGAGATGGCGGTGGATGCGGTGGATGCTGACAGGAAGTGTGCTTTTGTTCAGGGAGGGATCAGCTCGATGCCACTTCTAGCGGCTAGCACGGACTCCATCGGTTCCACCGCATGAGCCAGAGCGAGCCGCTGCAGAGGCCTGCACGGTGAGGCAGCACACAGCCGTCGCGGGCCCTGGGTTGTGGTGCAGCCGGGGCAGCCTGCACAGGTGGCAAGACACGAGAAAGTTTTCAGATACGTTTAAGCGATCTGTGATGACGTAATTACGTGTTTCCTTATACAATCGGAATGAAAAAAGTGCCACAATTGTTGAGATATTTCACACACAGTAATAAGTGAACTGTATTCCATACACCACCTTGTATCCTGTTAATTTTCTCAATAAACAATATTCCATACATTGTCTAAATTGTTTAAAGAATACTCGACACGCTGCAAAGGAACAATCAGTATTCCCAGAAGGGAGGGGGGGGGCAAGGAAAACTGAGTGATATCGATTCAATTAATTAATTAATAAGTCAAACTGACACAGTGTTGCTGTGGCTACTCAAACAAGGTGAAGTAGCTCGTGATTACCGAAAATGACACGATTGAGCTGTTTCTCGCCAATTTTTTTCAATCAATTTCATTAATTAGTCAATTAATTTGGTACTAGAAATGATGCCGCATAGGTTTTCGAGAGGGTGAGGAAGGGGTGGGGGTGACATGGAAAACCACTTAATCGAACAACGGATTAAGGATGTATTATCCCCAGCGGTTTGTAATCCTCAATCGAAAGAGACAGGTAAGTTTGCCTCTGAATGTACGCTTGCCCCTGAATGTAGGCAACTGCATTAATGATTTTTGACTGACGCCGCCCCTATTCCACTCTTACATTCTGTGCAGCGTAGAGGATGCTGGTCACTTCAAGCTACGGATGCATGAAATGACATTGCAAGTTTTCTGTAGAACTCTTGGGGAGCTATTCAGGATTGTGACCAGAATTTTACTTTCGCAAATCGGAAAATATTCTGTTATAACATTAAAATGTTCCCTATTACTAGCGGTTTCTTCGTGAAATACCGGAGACCTATTCAATTTTAGTACAGAAAATTCTAGAACTACAGCATATCTACCACGAGTTTTTTAAAAAATGTATTTTTCTCGGCAGTCGTATGCCAACTTCGCGTGATGGTGAACATAGGTCCCTCATTATAGCAGTCATTCTATATACAATTACCTGGACAAAAAATTCATTAGGACTTTTTGTAAATGTCTTGTGGAGCTATTCAGAATTGTGACTTACTTTTTTGTGCAAATTTAGTAACTAACTTTTTTTATAAGATTGAAATTTTCCCAAGTATTATTGTTTCCTTCACAAAATTATGTAAAAATACAATTTTGTAGAGGGAACTCTATAGCTATGGTATACCTATTAAGAACTCTAAATAAATGTATATTTCTCTAAATTCGAGCGCCAGCTTCACCAGACTGTAACACAGGCATTGCAGTATCGTATTTAGCCGCCAAAACCGGACAATGGACTACAAAGTAAAATGTTTTCACCTGTACACGAATATACATAACGGATGAACGAGTACAGGTCGTGGACAAGCAGTTCTGAGGTAGCAGATACCGACGCATGCTGAAACACCCATATTAATTCGAGGTGTGTGTGTGTGTGTGTGTTGAATCGGGGACCTAGAAAAGACGGAGAGGCTTCACCCGACCGTATCCCACAGTGGTCCACAACCCCATAACAGGCCGCAGCAGTCCACCACGCCGCAACCCCGCGCCACCCCGAACCCAGGGTTATTGTGCCGTTCGGCTCCCAGTGGACCAAATGGCTCTGAGCGCTATGGGACTTAACATCTGAGGTCTTCAGTCCCCTAGAACTTAGAACTACTTAAACCTAACTAACCTAAGGACATCACACACATCCATGCCCGAGGCAGGATTCGAACCTGCGACCGTAGCGGTCGCGCGGTTCCAGACTGAAGCGCCTAGAACCGCTCGGCCACACCGGCCGGCCCCAGTGCCCCCCCCCCCCCCCCCACCCCCTTTCCCCGGGAACGTCTCTCATACCAGACGATTGTAACCCCAAATGTTTGCGTGGTATAGCAATTAAAGCGGACGCGTACGTGGAGACAGCGTTTGCGCAGCAATCGGCGACATAGTGTAACTGAAGCGGAATAGGGGGAACCAGCCCGCATTCGCCGAGGGAGATGGAAAACCGCCTTAAGAACCATCCACAGGCCGGCCGGCACACCGGTCCTTAAGCCGCGCAGCTAGCCGGGCGGGCTATATATGGTGTTGTCTCCACAGCGGTAATTGTGGCATCCAGACGATTGTACAGATGGCGAATACTGTCCTAATCCCGTAAAGGAATACGTTATGCTTGCTCGATCTGTTCTGTAACAGTTCTGTGTGTGTGTGTGTGTGTGTGTGTGTGTGTGTGTGTGTGTGTGTGTGTGTGTGTGTGTGTGTGCGTATGTGTGCATGTGTGTCCGTGCCATACACACCAACCTCACCATCTCAGTGTGGCATTTGCAAACTATGTCCTCAATTATTTGCTAGATTTCCAATCTCTGTCTTTCTCTTCAGTTTTTACCGTCTACAGCTCCCTCTGGAACCATAGAAGTCAGTCCGTGACGTCATAACACATATCCTATCATCCTGTCCCTTCTTCTTGTTAGTGTTCTCCCTATATTCCTTTCATCTCGGTTTCTGCACAGAACCTCCTCATTCCTTACCTTATCAGTCTACCTAATTTTCAACATTAGCTGTAGAGCCACATTTCAGATGCATCTGTTCTCTTCTGTTGCGATTGTCGCACATACAATTTTGTGCTCCGAACCGTACACTCAGAAATTTATTTCTCAAATTAAGATCTATGTTTAACATTAGAAGACTATCTTGCCCAGTAATGCCGTTTTTGTCAGTGCTAGTCTGCTTTCGACGTCCTCCTTGCTCCACCCATCAAGGGTTATTTCGCTACGTAGGTAATGGATTTCCTTCAGCTACTTCGTGACCTTCAGTCCCGATATTAAGTTTCTCGTTGTTCTCAGTTCAGCTACTTCCCGTCACATTCCACTTTCCTCGATTTACTCTCACTTAATATTCTATACTCAGTAAACTGTTCATTCAGTTCAGCAGATCCTGTAATTATTCCTCACTTTCACGAAGCACAGCGGTGCCATAAGCAAAACTTAACACTAATAGCCTTTTACTTTGAATTTCAATTCCACTCTTGAACCTTCCTTTTTATTTCCAACATTGCTTCTTCGATGTATAGATTGGACAGTAGAGGCGAAAGACTGTATCACTGTCTTACATCCTTTTTAATCCAAGAACATCGTTCTTGATTTTCCACTCTTATTATTACCTCTAGTTATATATAATCCCTGTCTCCCTATAACTTACCCCTATTTTCCTCAGAATTTCGAATATCTTCCACCATTTTAAGTTGTAGAACGCTTTTTCTAGGTCGATAAATCCTATGAAACTTGATTTTTATTTAATCATGATTCCATTGTCAACCGCAACGTCAGAACTGCCTCTCTGGTGCCTTTACCTTCCCTACAGCCAAACTGATCGTCATCTAACATATCCTCAGTTTTATATTCTTCTGGATCTCATTCTTGACAGCATCTTGGATTCATGAGCTGTTAAGCTGATTGTGTGGCAATTTTCGCACTTGTCAGCTCATGCTATCTTCGGAATTGTGTGGATGATATTTTTCCGAGAGTCAGATGGTATGTTGCCAGACTCATACATTCTACAAAACAAAGTGAATAGCAGTTTTTTGCCATTCCACAATGATTTTAGAGCTTCTGTTGGAATGCTATCTATCCCTTCAGCCTTGTTTGATCTTAAGTCTTCCGAAGCTCTTTTAAATTCTAACACTGGATCCACTATCTCTTCCCTACAGAATCCTGTTCCTTCTTCTACCATATCAGACAAGTCTTCCCCCACATGGAGGCCGTCAGCGTACTCTTTCCATCTATTCGCTCTCTTCTCTACATTTAACAGTGGAATTCCCATTGAACTCTTAATGTTAATCTACATTGCTTTTGATCTGACCAAAAGTTGTCGTCACTTTTCTATGTGCTGACTCAGACCTTCCGACAATCATTCCTTTTTCGATTTCTTCACGTTTTTCGTGTAACCATTTCGCCTTGGCTTTGCTGCACTTCCTATTTATTTTAGCCCTCAGTGAATTTTATTTCTGTATTCCTGAATTTTCCTAAACATTTTTGTATTCCCTTCTTTCATCGATGGACTGAAGAATTTCTTCTGCAATCCATTGTTTCTTTGCGGTTACCTTCTGTGTACCTATTTTTTTCGTATTTTTGTGACTGCCCTTTTCTCTTCAACTGCACTACCTACTGGCTATTCCTTACCACAGTATCTATAGCCTTAGTGAACTTCAGATGTATATCTTCATTCCTTAATTCTTCCGTATTCCACTTCTTTGCACATCGATTCTTCCTGACTATTCTCTTAAACTTCAGCCTACTCATCATCACCACTAAATTCTGTTCTGAGTCTATACTACTCCTGGATACGGCTTACAACCCAGTATCTGAGTTCGGAATCTGCGCTTGATCATGATGTAATAAAACTAAAATCTTCCCTTACCTCCCGGCGTTTACCAACTATACCGCCTCCTCTTGTGATTCTTGAACAGAGTGTTCGCTATTACCAGCTCAAATTTATTGCAGAACTCAATCTTTTTCCCCTCTCACTGCTAGTACCAATGCCATATTCTCCTACAACACTTTTTTCTATTCCTTTCCCTACAACCACATTTAAGTCCGCCATGACTATAAAATTTTCTTCCCTCCGTACATACTGAATTACCCCTCTGTATCCTCATATACTTTCTCTATCTCATCATCCTCAGCTTGCGACGTCGGCATGTATACCTGAACTATTTTTGTCGGTGTTGGTTTGCCGTCGATTCTGATGAGAGCAACCCTATCACTGAACTACCCACAATAACACACTCTCTGCCCCAACTTCCCGTCCATAACGAATCCTACTCCTGTAATAGCATTTTCTACTGCAGTTGATATTACCTTATATTCATCTGACCAGAAACGTTTTTCTTCTTTCTATTTCATTTCACTGACCCCCACTATATCTAGATTGTGCCTTTGCATTTCCTTTATCATATTTTCTAGCTTGCCTACCACGTTCAAGTTTCTGGCACTCAACTCCCCAACTCGTAGAATGTAATCTTTGAATTGCTTACTCACTCTTTTTCTCCATGTCACCTCCGCCTTGGCAGGCCCTTCCGGGAAATCCGAATGGGAGCTATCCCGTAATCTTTTGCAGATAGAGAGATCATCGTAACACTTTTTCAGTTACAGGCCGCCTGTCCTGTGAATACACATTACGTGCCTTCAATGCAGTGGTTTCCATTGCCAGCTGCATCCTCTTTCCGCTGATCATTGTTGATTTTTTTGTCTTTAGAGGCAGTTTTCCACCCAAAGAGCCGGCCGCGGTGGTCTAGCGGTTCTAGGCGCGCAGTCCGGAACCGCGCGACTGCTACGGTCGCAGGTTAGAATCCTGCCTCGGGCATGGGTGTTTGTGATGTCCTTAGGTTAGTTAGGTTTAAGTAGTTCTAAGTCCTAGGGGACTCATGACCACAGATGTTAAGTCCCATAGTGCTCAGAGCCAGTTGAACCATTTGAACCACCCAAAGAGCAAGATAGTATGTACTTGAACCTCTCCTCGGTTCTCTGCCCTCTCTGACAACGCCGCAGGCAGAGTGAGGGTGACTTTTTATGCCAAAAACCTTCGGCCACCACAGCTGATGATTTATATTCAAAATTTAAACGGTGGAAGGGTTCGAGCCCAGGACGAAGGCGTTTTGCTCACTAATCAGAGACACCACCTGTAGACCACTGGTACAGATTTGCGTGAGATATTTGAGTCTGGAGACAAGTCCAGAGGTCGTTGCGGCCAGAGAAGTTGCTGCACTTGTTGCAGAGCTCGTTGAGTTTCACAGGCAGCTGGTAGGCGTGCATTATCCTTCCAGAGCAACAAATCACCTCCTGTTGCAAGAACGGCAAAAGAATGGATCAACAACAATCTGCACATACCTAGCGCTGGTTAGCGTCCTCGTCAGAAATAGCAAAGTTGAACGAGCTTATCACAGCCAGACCATAAGGCCAGTGATGGGGCCAGAGTGTCTTGGATGAATGCCCTCTCCGCGACAGTGTTCACCAGGTCTACATAGTACGTTCGAACGACCACCACTTGCGTGCAGGAAGAATCTGCTTCCATCGCTGAAGACCATGGCGTGTCAAATGGTTCAAATGGCTCTGAGCACTATGGTACGTAACTTCTGAGGTCATCAGTCCGCTAGAACTGAGAACTACTTAAACCTAACTAACCTAAGGACATCACACACATCCATGCCCGTGGCAGGATTCGAACCTGCGAGCGTAGCGGTCGCGCGGTTCCGGACTGTAGAGCCTAGAACTGCTCGTCCACCCAGGCCGGCCATGGCGTGTCATTCCATTTTCCGAGAAATCCTCTGACGACACCAGTCGAGCTGTGCACGTCAATGCTGTGTTCTTAAGATGGGCTAGATGTGTACACGCCCATAGTCCCACTGCTAATAACTGGTTCGAAACTGTTGGTGTGGACACATGTGGGCTACAAGCCCTCTTACCTGTACTGCAGTTGCTGTATGACTTGTCACTGCCGCCCTTACGATACGACGATCGTCGGCCGTTGTGACAGAGCGGTTCTAGGCGCTTCAGTCCGGAACCACGCGGCTGCTACGGTCGCAGGTTCGAATCCTGCCTCGGGCATGGATGTGTGTGATCTCCTTTGGTTATTTAGCTTTACGTCTATAGGACTGATGACCTCAGATGTTAAGCCCCATAGTGCTTAGAGCCATTTGAAACGACGATCCTGGCAGGTGTCTATTCTGTGTGGACTTCCGTATATGCTGTGTGGACTTCTAGGAACTCGTTAAAGAATGGGAGAATGTTCATGTGGCCACTGATACCAGAAAAACTGACACAGCACGTCTAACTTTTGCAATTATCCGAAAGGACCATCTTGCCATTCGGAAGGTCATAGCTTAACCCCTTTCAGAGTCGCTGATTTGGCTGTACGAAGCACAAATGCGCCTTCATGTCATCGATGCCTTCTTTCTTCACCCGTTTGCACCACACTAAGGCTTCTGGCTTTGAGCATTCGCTACTAAAGGTAGACGTAGATGGCGTTCTGGTAGCTATGACATTACGCTATCTGTTAGCGGATGACACTGAAGCCATTTACTATCTCCCAGGCGGACCGGATCAAATTCGACGCCGTCTATCGACGCATACTATTTTTTTCCGGTAGTGGATTTTATTTCTGTTGGGGAGGGTAATGTGTGACTTATACATCTCAACAGGTTATCCGCATTACTGCGTGATCTTCGGCACGTCCTTGGTGAGGGCTCCCCTGATTAATTTTCCACCGAGCCACGAATTATACATGCAAGAATTCCGCCGGGACTAATGGCGTCAGCAGCGGAACAAGCGAAGCGTTTCGGAGACGGCGGCGCACAGCGCGTCGCGCGGGACGGCTGCCAGAGGCGTCGCCCGCCTCCGGAATACGGGAGGCGCTGAGTCTGCAGGGCACGGCGCAGCGCGCGGCCTTGGAAGGCCGGACGCCGGACGCGTGAATGGCATTCCTGCCGAGGGCAGGACGGCGCGCTCGCCGTTTTTCCCAGGCGGCGGCTGCGGCGGCGGCGGCGCGGGCGCAGACGGGCGTCGGGTTTCCGGCGCAGCCAGGCGACCCTAATGGCAGCCGACCGGCGCGGCGCTCTATCCGATTTCACGGCGTCTCACTCGCCGCAGCTTACCGGCTGCCGTCTCAGTCGCCACCTAACGGAACCGGCGCGCACTGTCCGCCACCTGCTGCGTCTACGCTGTCCTCCCTTTCCTAACACTCTGCCGCTTACGATCCACCGTTCTCATCTAGGAACAGTTCCTTATATTTACACTGATTCGTCAAAACATTATGATCGACCCCCGCAAGACAAAAAAAAAAAAAACCGCCTGGTGTATTGAGAGCATGTGACGCGTTGGGGAAAGTATATCAGCGGAGCCGAGACAAATGAGGACTCTAAGAATTCTCATTGCTCAGTCCTACTTGCACAGTTTTAATTAGATTACACGTTTCGATCAATCAGAATCATCTTCAGATCTAAAACAAAAACAAAACAAAAACTAAATTTGTAGCATCTAATATTTTACGATAAGTAAAAACACAGAAATTGAACACACATGTAGAATTTACGTCAGTAGCTGCGTCGGCAACACGTTTTGTCGACTTAGGGTACCGTGTTTTGCAGCTGCAGTCGGTGTTATAAATAGGTATGTGTTGGAGGTAGGGGAGAGAGAGGAAGGGGTAAGAGGAGATGAAGTGAGAGTGATTGGGGGAGAGAAAAGGAAGCAAGGAGGTACACAGCATAAAATACTAAAGTTATAAAATGGAGCGAGTTGGTCTGAGATCTGTTTACATTTTACATATACATTGTTCAATATTAGTGTTTTAATGAGAACTTTTACGTAATAATACCTTCTACAATTTTAGTAAGACACCTCTTGTTAAAAATGTGATTCCCCTTTCCACCCTCTTTCTACTGCCTTTCCCCTTCCTCAGTCACCTTAACTCCATTTTTCTTCCCCCTTCGCCCCTCTCCGCTACCACCAACATATACCTACCTGAAATATTGGCCACAGTTGCAAAACACAGTAATTTTATGTGTGGTTCTGATTAGGCAAAAGCCGGCCGCTGTGGCCGAGCGGTTCTAGGCGCTTCAGTCTGGAACCGCGCGACCGCTACGATCACAGGTTCGAATACTGCCTCGGGCATGGATGTGTGTGATGTCCTTAGGTTAGTTAGGTTTAAGTAGTTCTAAGTCTAGGGGACTGATGACCTCAGTCCCATAGTGCTCAGAGCCATTTGATTAGCCAAAAAGGGTTGATGACGCAACTACTTAGGTAAATTCTACATTTATGTACAGTTTCTTCTTTCCTTCTATTTCTTGTAAAACATTAGACGGTCATATACAGTTTTGCGTTTTTTAGATCTGAAGATGATAATGAGTGATCGAAACATATAATCTAATTAAAATGTGCACCTGAATCTCAATAGTAAATGACAATTATCTTAAATATCATTATAGTTGCTAAATTTCACCAAACGAATACGTAGACTATAATGGATCACAGGTTCGAATACTGCCTCGGGCATGGTTGTCTGTGATGTCCTTAGGTTAGTTAGGTTTAAGTAGTTCTAAGTCTATGGGACTGATGACCTCAGTCCCATAGTGCTCAGAGCCATTTGATTAGCCAAAAATGGTTGATGACGCAACTACTTAGGTAAATTCTACATTTATGTACAGTTTCCTCTTTCCTTCTATTTCTTGTAAAACATTAGACGGTCATATACAGTTTTGCGTTTTTTAGATCTGAAGATGATAATGAGTGATCGAAACATATAATCTAATTAAAATGTGCACCTGAATCTGAATAGTAAATGACAATTATCTTAAATATCATTATAGTTGCTAAATTTCACCAAACGAATACGTAGACTATAATGGAAATGAGGAATCATTCTGGCAATGACACGAGCAGCTTATGGGGAAACCCCTAAGACTATTTTTAGATATGGCAGATGACCCGGGGCAGCACCCGTGGTGTAGATTACCCATTGCACTCCCTTCACCAGATCAATGCGCCCTTGTGTCCACTTTGCGCAATAACTGATTCTGACTCACATCGGTTGACATGTGGTACGGCGGCTGCATGTTGGCTACTTATGCAACAAATGTTAGCCCTTCTCTTACGACGGTCCCCACGTCGACTGATTCTGTAGCTCTATTTCACTCACATGTCGTCCCGTCTACTTCCCAGCTGTCAGGATAAATGCAGGCAATTACATCAGGGGAATGGTACTGTACAATTTCTTCCGCGACGGTGACAAAGATGTGTGAGGGTATTGGTCCTTCCTATTGGACAAACAGTCGGACTTATAATGCCGGACGAAATACCGGTCCTGTTTTGCCAATCACCTGGGTTCGTTGTTAATCGACCCTCTGGCTAGCTGCAGTGTTCCAGGCACGAGAAGAGATACGTGACGATGGTCCACGATTCAAGATCTATTGCAGCCTGTGCACACAGGGGACAGTACTCCTCATCATATCAAAAGACGACTTGGACGATCTTCAAGCTCAGCTGCTATAGGGTTCACCTAGTTATTACAATGGTATTTAATTTATAATTAACACGAGAACAAGTAAACAAACAAATAAAGACAGCTTCCGGATTCGAAACCTGACACCGCTTAAATTTTGAATTATAATTAGCATTGTCAGCCGAAGACTTCCGGCGTAAGAAGTCACCCTCAGTCTGCAAACGACCTTCTGAAAGAGGACGGAGGAGCCAACAGAGGTTCAGGACACTCTCTTGTCCTTTGAGTGGGAAACTGCCCATGAAGGCGGAAGCACTGGTCAAGGCATGAGGATCCACTACATTAAACAGTATCAACAGGACATGTGTCCGTAATTGAAGAAGGGTCATGATGATCACTCCATCGGCAAAAGATTCCGGAGTAGTCCCCCATACGGATCTCCGGGAGGGGCTGCAAAGCCGGAAGTGACAATGAGAGAAAGATTGAATAACTAACTAAAGGGTAACGTTCTAAGAGTTGGGATGTCGAATGACATAATTTTGAATGTAGTAGGAAAGCTAGAAAATTTGAAAATGGAATTGCAAAGTTTCGATCTAGATACAGTGGGGGTCAGTCAAGTGAAATGAAAAGAGAGGATTTCTGGTCATATGAGTATAGTGTAATGTCAATAGCGGCAGAAAACGATATGATGGGAGTAGGATTCGCTATGAACAAGAAGGTGGGATCACAGAGTGTGTTACTGTGAACAATTCAGTGACAGGGTTTTTCTCAGGAGAATAGACAGCGAACCAACATCGACAAAGTTCGGGTATACATTTCGACGTCCCAACCTGCAGACGAAAAGACAGAGAAAGTACATGAGGATATTTTGAACAGGTAATACAGTACGAAAAGGGAGATGAAAATCTGTCATGGGTGACTGGAGTGAGGTTGTAGGGGAAGGAGTAGAAAAAAATGTTACAAGAGAATATGCGACTGGTACTAGGAATGAAAGAGGAGAAAGAGTAATAGAGTTTTGTAGTAAATTTCAGCTAGCAATACCGAATACTCTGCTCAGGAATCACAAGAGGAAGAGGTATGCTAGGAAAAGGATGGGAAGGACGGGAAGATTTCAGTTAGATTACATCAGGGTCGACAAAGATTTCGAAACCAAATACTGGATTGTAAGGCACACCCAGACTCACATCACAAAGCAGTAGTGATAAAGAGTAGGCTGAAGTTTAAGAAGTTACTCAGATAGAAACAATACTCGAAGAAGTGGGATAAAGAAGTACAAAGGAATGACGAGATACGTCTGAAGTTCTCTAAAGGTTTAGTTCCTGCAATAAGGATTACGTCAGTAGGCAGTTCAGTTGAAGAGAAACTGATATCTCTACTAATCACAAAAGTCGGAAAGAAAAGTATAGGTACAAAGAAGGTAACTGCGAAGAAAAGGGTGGGAGAAGAATACTTTACTTGATCGATGAGAATTGGAAGTAAAGTGATGTTCAGGGAAATTCAGGAATACAGAAGTACAAGTCACTTAGGAATGAAATGGATAGGAAGAACAGGGAAGTTACGACAAAACTGCTTCATGAAAATTCTGAAGAAATCGAAAAAGAAATAATTGTCGGAAGGTCTGACTCAGCATATAGGAAAGTCAAAACAACGTTCGGTGAATTAAAAGCAAGATTGGTAACATTGAGTGAGCAATGGAAACTCCACTGTAAAAAGAAGAGGAGCGAGCAGCTATGTGGAAGGAGTAGCCTACACTATAGGCGTTTATGAGGGGACGAATTGGCTCATGTGATTGAAGAAGAAACAGAATTCGATAGGGAAGAGACAGATGATTCATTATTAGAAACAAAATTTAAAAGAGGCTTGGGAGACTTAAGGCCGAACAAAGCAGAAGGGATAGATAACACTTCATCAGAATTTCTAAAATTATTGGGGAAAGTTGCAACTAAATGACTATTCACGATGGTGTGTGGAATGTATGAGTCTGGAGACATACCCTCTCACTTTCGGAAAAATATAATCCACACGATTGCGAAGACGCAAGAGCTAATAAGTGCGATAAGAATCGCACAGTCGTCTTAACAGCTCATCCATCCAAGCTGCTGACGAGGAAAATATACAGATGAACGGAAAAGAAAATTGATTATTTGATACATGACGACTAGTTTGTTTTAGGAAAGGTAAAGGCCCATAGAGGCAGTTCTGGCGCTGAGGTTGATAATGGAAGCGCAATTAAAGAAAAACCAAGAAAGCCTTGCTTTGCCGGCCTGGGAAAATCGGTCTACAATGTCAAATGATGCAAGATGTTCGAGATTTTGAGGAAAATATGGGTAAGTTATAGGAATAGATAGGTAATATACAACATGCACAAGGGCCAAGAGGGAGTAATAAGAGTTGGAAACCAGAAATGAAGTGCTCGGATTAACAAGGGTGTGAGACAGAAATGTAGTCTACTGCACAAATTTTTCATCGAATACGCAATGATGGAAATAAAAGAATGGTTCAAAGAGCGAATTAAAATTAAAGGTGAAAGGTCGTCAGTGATAAGATTCGCTGATAACCGTTGCTACGTTGCTGTCTTCAGTGAAAGTGCAACAGAATTACATGGTCTGCTGAAGGGAATAAACAGTCTAATGATTACTGAATATGGACTGAGAGTAAATCGATAAAAGACGATAGTGATCAGAATTAGCATAAAAAGAAACAGCGAGAAACTTAACTCAGGATTGATGGTCACGAAGTAAATGAAGTTAAGGATTTCTATTACCTTGGCAGCAAAATAAGCAATGACGCACGGAATAAGGAGGATATCAAAAACTGACTAGCACTGACAAAAAGGCATTCTTGGCCGTGAGAACTCTACTAGTTCCAAACACAGGCCTTAATTTGAAGAAGAAATTTTTGAGAATGTACGTTTGGAGCAAAGCATTGTATGGTAATGAAACATGGACTCTGGGAAAACCGGAACAGAAGAGAAACGAAGCATTTGAGATTTGGTGTTGAAAGTTACGTGGACTGATAAGGTAAGGAATGAGTGGATTCTGTGCAGAATCGGAGAGGAAAGGGATATATAAGAAACACTGAAAAGAAGAAGCGACAGGATGGTAGAGCATCTGTTAAGACATCTGAGGATAACTTCCATGGTACTAGAGAGAGCTGTAGAGGGTAAAACTGTAGAGGAAGACACAGGCTGTAATATATCCAGCAAATAACTGAGGACGTAGGTTGCAAGTGCTATTCTGAGATGGAGAGGTTGTCACAGAAGAGAAATCCGTGGCGGACCGCATAAAACCAGTCCGAAGACTGATGAATCAGAAAAGATGATGAGCTGCGTCCGGAAAGGGGGCCCTAGACATACGATTAAATTAAAAAATAGAAAATCGGGATCTGATAGTGCATCAGAGGAAGTGCGTCGTCTCGTGAGATTATTTAAGTTTGTTGTTACACAGGTCGATCAGAGTCCTCTCACACAGAGCCTTCAATGTACTCTTTCCATCTATCCGCTCTCTCCATTGCCTTTAATAGTGGAATTTCCGTTGCGGTCTTAATTTTACCACCCTCGCCTTCAATTTCACCGAAGGTTGTTTTCACCTTTCTGAATGCTGAGTCAGTCCTTTTCGACGATCACTTATTTTTAGATATCTTCACATTTCGAAAAATAAATGTCTCTGCGCTTATAAAAATGTCTGAATATCTGGTGGCTGCAAGTGGCAGAAGAATCACAATACGAGGGCTGTGGTTTCAGTTGCATATTACACCATTCGTACTGTTCAGTGACTATACATGTCCAGCAGTCAACAATTGTGGCACTATTATTCAGGTAAAGACTTTCACCACAACAAGGTAGTACCACATCGGATGGGGAAAATCGGTTTGTATGTGTAATGAGGCTAAAAACCACAGGAAAAGCAAATCGATATTGGTTTCTAACTCTCGTGAAACTGGCGCAATGCATGTACAAATTTAAATCGAGAAACAGCATATTTCACAACGATAGGAGTGTCTTGTGGGTCACATTAAGCATGCTTTGCGCAACGCTTGCCTCCAGTTCAGCTGCGGTCGTAACTGGAGCGTCTTTCAGGTAACTGCACAGCCAGAACTCACAGATTACGATCAGATGATGTGGACTGCGAGGCTGTAGGGAAATCATCACTGATAATTCTAGCATTTCCAAAATTCCTCTGCTGCAACCAATGATGCCGTCAAACCGCTCCACATAGTCACCTTTACAGAATGAAATGGTATGGGTTGATGCGCGTGCCGATTTTCCGTTACCCATATTCTGCTATTCAGCCTACTGACATGACTTAGAGATGTTAGCAATCTTTTTCTGTCCACTGAACATTCCACGGTCATTCATTGTCCAGTTTTATGCGGGCAAGAAATTCTAGAGCGAACGTTTGTCCTGCTGGCAGGTCAGCTGGAACGTGGGTGATTTTGTATGGATAGCAATGCAGGGTGTTTCGTAGGGTTTTATGCATCGTGCGCGCAGGCATGACCGACGTTCGAGCAATTTCCCGTGCACTGCATGTTTGGCCACCACCGCTCGAAACCTCCTGCTATGCAGTGGCCGCATCTTCTGCTGACGTTGGATGAACTACTTTCATCCCTTTGTCACACTGAACTTCAAAAGAAGCTGTCTTTTCGAATTTTGTAATCATTTTCTCCAGACGCTTAGCAGACATCAGACCAGTACCTTTTTTTCATACCCTTCACTGTCTGAAACTTCGGCAGGGCTGTTGGCTCACAGTTATCGTTCCTATAAAAGAGCTTTACCTCAGTGCACGATCCTTCTTGGAGACAAACGTGTTGGGCGTCTGGGACGCAAACTGAAGAACAGCCGTCTGTCGGGCGTCTGTTGGTGTATATATTTGACGCTATTGGTCTATTCTATTTATTTTTTCGATGACATTTTCCCTAGCGTCAATAATATGCTTTCCTAATTTGATGTCATTCTGCGCAGCGGTTCTCATTCTACAGCGTTTTGGAACAGAAACTTTTAATTATGGACGCCCTCTATGCTTATTATGAAGCATGTTACATGAAGTGTTACATGTAATGTGTGATACAAACCCTACAACCAGCACTCAGAATTAAATATTCCATCATTCCTTCCTATTATGAACAATGAGCAACATTTCATTGTTTCCCGTCTCTCCTGGAGTTGTAGTGTAAGTGATCAACAATGTACCCCACCGAAGATGTACAAATTATCCCAAGGTGAGTCCTAATTGCCAAGATTTCGATCAACTGCGAGCGACTGAGCTAAACTGGAATGATAAGTCACTGGATAGCAATATGCACGTATACAGATGGCGAAAATATCGCGTGCACAAGGTGTAAAAGAACAGTGCATTGGCGGATCTGTCATTTGTACTCAGGTGATTCACGTGAAAAGGTTTCCGTGATAATGGCCGCAAGATTGGAGCTAGACGCAATCGTTAGGGAACTCAATATTTCGAGATCCACAGTGTCAAGAATATACCGAGAATACCAAATTTCAGGCATTGCCTCTCACCACGGATAACGCAGTGGCCGACGACCTTCGCTTAATGACTGAGAGCAGCGGCGTTTGCGTAGAGTTGTCAGTGCTAACAGACAAGAAACACTGTGTGAAATAACTGCAGAAATCAGTGTGGGAAGTACGACGAACGTATCCGTTAGGACAGTGCGGTGAAATTTGGCGTTGATGAGTTATGGCAGCAGACCACCGACGCTAGTGCCTTTGCTAACAGCACGACACCGCCAAAAGAGCCTCTCCTGGGCTCGTGGCCATATCGGTTCGACCATAAGCGACTGGAAAACCATGGCCTGGCCAGATGTGTCCCGATTTCAGTTGGTTAAGAGCTGGTGGTACGATTCGAGTGTGGCGCAGATCCCACGAGGCCAAAGACCGACGCTGTCAACAAGGCACTGAGCACGCTGGTGGTGGCTCCATAATGATGTGGGCTGTGTTTGCATGAAATGGGCCGGCCGGAATGGCCGTGCGGTTCTAGGCGCTACAGTCTGGAGCCGGGTGACGGCTACGGGCGCAGGTTCGAATCCTGCCTCGGGCATGGATGTGTGTGATGTCCTTAGGTTAGTTAGGTTTAATTAGTTCTAAGTTCTAGGCAACTGATGACCTCAGAAGTTAAGTTGCATAGTGCTCAGAGCCATTTGAACCATTTGCGTGAGATGGACTGCGTCTTTTGATCCACTTGAACCGCTCATTGACTGTAAATGATTGCTCGGCTACTTGGAGACCATTTGGAGCCATTTATGGCCTTCATGTTTCCACAACAATGCGCCATGTCAACGGGCCACCGTTGTTTGCAATTGAAAAACATCCTGGGGAATTCGAGCAAATGAACCACCAGGGTCGCCCGGTATGAATCCCATCCAACATGCATGGGACATTATCGAGAGGTCATCAATTATGGACTGCTCTGGAGGCAGCACGGCTCAATATATCTGCAGGGGATTTCTATCGACGTCGAATTGCTGCACTCACTTCTTTCTCTACCTTTTAAAGTCCGAGCCTGTGCTGTGACTCTAAGACCATGCTGTCCACGGAATGTTAAACTCTAATTTTCCTTCCTTTTTTAACCAGTTCTGTGACCGTAATCGTGCATCCCACTGCGCAAACGGATAATAATAAATAATTCCAGTGGGTCGTCGTTGTTGTTGTCTTCAGTCCGAAGACTGGTTTGATACTGTTCCCCATGCTAGTCTGTCCTGTGCAGTGTTTCTCATCTCTGCATAATTACCATGACCTACATCAATCGGAACCTGACTACTTTATTCCAGCCTTGGTCTAAAATTGTGACTCTCCCCACCTCCCACTCCCCCCCTCCCTCCCCCCCCCCCCCCCCCCCCCACACAACCCAACTTCGTTCCATTACCAAATTGACAGTTCCTTGATATCTCAAGATATCCTGTGAACCGAACCCTTCTGATAGTCAAGTTGTACCATATATTTCTTTTTTCCCGCAGTTCGATTTATTATTCGACCTATCCACCTCGTCTTTAGTATTCTTCTGTTTTTCTGCAACAGCTTTGTCTGATTTGCCTATCATCCACATTTCACTTCCACACATGGCTTAACTCCAGACAAATAACTTCAGAAAAGACTTCTTAATAAATTTAGTTTATTTAATGGAAGGCCATCTCAACTGCTAATAAAAGCTTTATTACGTCCACCACCGTTTTCAGCCTTTATACCACACCATTGTTTAGTGGCTTTGAAACTGCCATCGTTAACCAGTAATTATATATATATATATATATATATATATATATATTAATTAGGAGATGAAAGACAATCTTATATAAATATTTGGGCTTAAGTGCAGAAAGAATACATAACTTACATCGGGCTGTAGAGAAGTAACGACAGCTGACAAAAATGTAAAAGTTAGGTGGTTTTAAAAATTTATGTATACAACGACATTCTGAGAAAATATTACCTCCGAATAGAAAGAAACTAATAGTTTCAGTTATATTAGATGTTAAAAAATTCCTCTTTTCCGGAAATGTTTTTCTTGCTATATTCAGTCTACATTTTTTATCTTTCCTACTTCTGCCATCATCAGTTAGTTAGCTGAACAAATACAAAACTAGTTTTAGTATCTCAAGTCCTAATGTAATTCATGACAAACAGTAATTTTTCGTTGTTCAACCCACAGATGTTACATGAGGCGTACTATCTACTGTTATGTGATGTTCGCTCCATCACTTTGTACACAATGACTGACGGAGTACATAGTTATGTGTACATTAGGAACCTACTCCGTTTGGTAAAAATGTAAATGCTTTGTGGTTAGGGCTTCCCGTCAGGTAGACCTTTCGCCTGGTGCAAGTCTTTAGAGCTGGCGCCACTTCGGCGACATACGTGTCGATGGGGATGAAATGATGATGATAAGGACAAGACCCAGTCCCTGAGCGGAGAAAATCTCCGACCCAGCCGGGAATCGAACCCGGGCCTATAGGTATGACATTCCGTCGCGCTGACCACTCAGTTACCAGGGGCGGACAGCCATTTGGTAAAGCCTATCATTAAGCCAACTCTGGTATCCCTCTTCGCCCTTAGGCTGCACTGTTTTTCTGAAATCCATCCCTCGTAGTCCCTGTTGCCAACGTACTTAACTTTCCAATGTTGTGTTCCTAATAATTGCTACTCACACAAGCATGCCAATGAATATTCACAAAATGGTAGCTCTCATTCGTCATATGTTAATGTACTCTCCGTAACTCAGCCGTAAACCCCGGGAGAAGTGACGCGAGTGGGATACAACGGTATGTAAGCTCACTCGACAGATAATGAAAGACATCATTGGTCGCGCTGGAGCACTGTAGATGGCATGTCACCCTTCACCACTACCGTGTAGGTCACCAGTGTGAATCTGAAGAAACATAGACGATTGAATGTTAGCTCATGTGCCCAAGGATGGAGTTTGTTTGCACAGCTGAAGATCTGTTTTTGTGTAATGACAATGTCATTAAAACTGCAGAGTTTTGGAGGAAGAGAGTTCAGATGCTCTCCCCCGGACTCGGAAAGTACAATAAGTACCACGATATAATTTGTAACATTTGTGGCACTTGGAACCAGAAGCTTTATTGTCACATATCACATCTCAGTTGACCGAAGATACAATGCATTAGCTAATATAATACGATAATGTCGAGGGTGGTAAGAATGACAGATACTACTACCAGGATAAGCAATCGTGGAAAACAGCGCCAATTGAATAGACTTGTGTTCCCTTCCGTCTGCTGTATTAAAATATGAAGAGATTACCCTCTGCCACGTGTGCCACAACTCTTACTTCCTTTCATTAATTATTACGTAACTGACATTTTGATTTTGTTCGTCACAATATGGGAGAAGCACTTAATACTGTGCTACGTTCCATCACAAACACATCGTTTTTCTTTCAACTTTTAGAAAAACATTCGAAAAACTAGACAGAGTCGAATCACTTCCTGTGTCATCCACTTTTTGGACTTCGACTGCTAAGTAGTTTTTACCAAAATTAGTAGAGGAGCCGAAAAGCTAATTTGGATGGAATGCAGTGCTCGGCTAAGATCTCAAATTCCGAGAAGAATTATAACTGAATTTTGAAAACTGTAATTTAGTCACGAAATATTATAATATTTTTTACTATGTTGTCAAGTGAGAAGGAGTTTTAATTTGAATTAAAAGAATAATTACGAACTTTGAGCGTAATTCCTGTAGACATACACTATATGATCAAAAGTATTCGGAAACCTGGCGGAAAATGACTTACAAGTTCGTGGCGCCCTCCATCGGTAATACTGGAATTCAATATGGTGTTGGCCCACCCTTAGCCTTGATGACAGCGTCCACTCTCGCAGGCTTACGTTCAATAGGTGCTGGAAGACATTTTGGGTATGACAGCCCATTCTTCACGGAGCGCTGCACTGAGGAGAGGTATCGATGTCGGTCAGTAAGGCCTGGCACGACGTCGGCGGTCTAAAATATTCCAAAGGTGTTCTATAGGATTCAGGTCAGGACTGTGTGAAGGCTAGTCCATTACAGGGATGTTATTGTCGAGTAACCACTCCGCCACAGGCCGTGCATTATGAACAGTTGATCGATCGTGTTGAAAGATGCAGTCGGCATCCCCGAAACGCTCTTCTACAGTTGGAAGCAAGGAGGTGCTTAAAATATCAATGTAGGCCCGTGCTGTGATAGTATCACGCAAAACAACAAGGAGAGCAAGCCCGCTTCATGAAAAACACGACCACACCATAACACAATCGCCACCGAATTTTACTGTTGGCACTACACACGCTGGCAGATGTCGTTCACGGGGCATTCGAAACACCGACAAGCTGCCATCGGATCGCCACATTGTGTACCGTGATTCGTCACTCCACACAACGTTTTTCCACTGTTCAGTCGGCCAATGTTTAGGCTCCTTACACCAAGCGAGGCGTCGTTTGCCATTTACCGGCGTGATGTGTGGCTTATGAGCAGCCGCTCGACCATGAAATCCAAGTTTTCTCACCTCCCACCTAAATGTCATAGCCCTTGCAGTGGATCCTGATGCAGTTTGGAATTCATGTGTGATGGTCTGGATAGATATCTGCTTATTACACATTACGACCCTCTGCAACTGTCTGCGGTCTTTGTCAGTCAACAGTCTTGGTTGGCCGGTGCGCATTTGTGCTGTAAGTGTGCCTTCATGTTTCCACTTCACTATCACATCGGAAACAGTGGATCTAGGGATGTTTAGGAGTTTGGAAATCTCGCGTACAGACGTGTGACCGCGTACGAAGTCCGTGAGTTCCGTGGAGCACCCCATTGTGCTCTTTCACGATGTCTAAGGACTACTGAAGTCGCTGATATGGAGTACCTAGCAGCACAATGCTCCTAATATGAAAAACATATGTTTTTGGGGTGTCCGGATACTTTTGATCACATAGTGTACGTATTCCCATGCAAGGTTATTGTTCAGTTCATTATGGTATCTGGAGGAATGTGCATAGTTAAAAGGAAAGAAAGGCATCCTTTTAAATTACAAACTTATTATTTCAGTTAGAAGTAGCCTCTGTGTTTTAGCAGTTTTATTAAGACCTTGAAACTGTCTACAGTCGATTGCAGACAGTCTTGGTATCGATACGTGGGGCAGTTATGTACGGGCAAGTGAATGCGGTGGCTTAGACCGTACGGTCTGCAGTGGTTTTTTGAAGTTGACATTACGGCAGGTATGACGCGGTGTAGTGCCAAAATGTAGTTTGAAACTTATAAAACACACCAGTGGAAGCTGAGCAATGTCGTGACGTCTTACTAAACCGTCGTGTACGGGCTTAGATGGAAATCGTCGCTCAGCGTGAAGGAAGTTCCTCACTGCAGCGGGTCGAGTGGGCTGTTGTAACCATACTGGGCAGCGACATGTGGTGGGCCGCTAAAGGTGGAATACGATTAGTGCTAAGCGCGTTTAGCTGATGTCACGTTGGGAAGGTATTGTGTGCTGATGGAAAGATTTTTCTATGTGGCTGAGCGGAATTCAGATTTGATTGGATATGATATGGATGAGCATCTGCAAGTCGGTAAGAATTTGTTCATTACCCGTGCTTTCAATGTGTAGTGTGTTTTCTCGTGCTCCTAACAGCAAAAAAAAAAAAAAGGCTCTGAGCACTATGGGACTTAACATCTGTGGTCATCAGTCCCCTAGAACGTAGAACTACTTAAACCTAACTAACCTAAGGACATCACACACATCCATGCCCGAGGCAGGATTCGAACCTGCGACCGTAGCTCCTAACAGCACTGCACTTTATTAGACATACGTTAATTAGGAATATGATTGTGTTGGTAGCTTTTCAAAAACGGTGTTTTACTTTCATCTATTTGTAAAGTTCCTTTTAAAGCTTTTGTGTGATTCCGATTTTTATGCGTTACCTTAAGCAGGGCGAGTTTTTTCTAAAGTACGCTTTTGTTTAATTGCCTGAAATTTGCAATCATTGGTCCACTGGCTTGTCGTACGAAATAAAGACAGTTAACCTAACCGGCACCTCAGCCACAGACTGAAGCACCCTCACATATTTAGGAAGAGTGGGGTGACGTGAGAGAGGGGAGTGGAGAGGGCAATAAACATCCTCTCGTTCTGATGTTGTGAACTAGGTCAGTTGGTCTGATGAACACACAAAATTTGATATTCCCACCAAAACATTTCAATTTCCCGGCAGTTCAATGGTGTGTTGCGGGGGGGGGGGGGGGGGGGGGGATGGAGGGAGAAAGGATTGGTGATGGGTGCGGATTTCCCAGAGGGGTACAGGAAGGAATCTACCTGCCAGCTTGGAAAAACATATGATGTTATCAGGGGATGGGGATAATTAACTGTTCAAATTAATTAACTGGCGTAATTAATTTGATATAAATATGATCTAAATTGTCCCTGTACCGCCATTACCCTGCTAGTTAGCTAACCAACACACCGATCTATTTTTGTGCTGTAGGTCAATTAGATGTGAAAGTCAAGTAATGATTCCAGCAACTGCTGTGGCATACTGCAAAATTATCATACTCCAGATTGATTAAGAATAATTCTAACCTGCGACTGTGCCAGAGACAGTCTAAAACTGTCCAAGATTCGTCAGGGTCCAAACATTTTCAAACAATTGGGTCACGGTTAGACCATCGCTCATAACGAACGTCTCCGACCCCAGACTCACGAGGCTGTCACCGACAGAGAGACCACCACAGACAGACAGACCACGAAGAATCCGGCAGCAGATATTTTAAAGTCTCGGTCACTCCCTTCAAAAAACACCCTTTCTCTAAGTCTCAGCGTCTCCCACTCGCGAAAAGAGCATCCAAGGACGTCAAACGGGTCGCTCATGTGACCACCGGTATAAATTTACAACTTTTTATGCATACGTTTAACTGAATTTCCGATTGCGCCATTACCTGCACGCTAAAATTCTATTTCCAAAACATATGTCATAATAAATTCTAAGTACCGTAGTTTACCTGTAGATCAGAGTTCAATAATGCATAATGTGAGACTTGAGCAGTGACAGTTGTTTACGTTCATGGCAACTTTGTTATTTAGTTTAAAATTACAAATGGTACATCATTTTCAGCAAGTTTTGTATCCTCTTTTCATTGCTGTATTCATAATTTACGTATTCTTCATGAAAGTAAAACTGCGTCAATTTATCGTTAAACATTAAAAAATGGCTAGTAAAATAATAATAATCTCACATTCTAAATGCTGTATGTTATTACTAGTATTTGGCGCCAGCACACGCTGCCATGTTGTCAGTTTATCTGTCTTCGTATATGAATAATGATGAATTCCGTTAACCTCCAACTAAATTCATTCTCTCATCTTAATTATTAGATTTATTGATCATATTATTATGTCACTCGCTGCAACAACTTGATTAATCAACTTGTTTGGTGGCGTGGTTACATTAAAACTTATAAATTGTCGGGTGCATATGAGTACGCTATAAGTAAATCTGTTTGTTTGTGTAACTTCATCTGCATAAACCACTCAGATGATATCTGTATCCATGACACGGTAAATAAACCATCTTTCATGTGACACCTCGTGTGTCTCTCTTCGTAGTACGGTTTGCGCTGCATATGCGCAAACGCTAACAATACTTTCATATTCCGTAACTGTCAACGGCTTACTGACACCACGGGATAGCGAGAAACCCACATGTGTTCTGCAGTTTTTCTGAAACCACGTGGACGGACCTCGAGGCGACCACGAGGCTCCGCGGCCGTAACGGCTTCCGGCAGAGCAGAAGACATCCCAGAGGCAGCATGCGCATCACAGACATGCAAAAGACAAATTTTAATCAGACGAGTACGAAGACGCTCCCACAGATGTGACGATCAAACCGCAATCGACACATAAAAGGCGTACACTATACCTGTGATAGAATATGCTGCAGCCCCCGTTGGGGGCATACATAAACCGGTAGCAGAACGACTTTAGACTACCGAAAGAAGACTTTAACGTAGAATCTCCATACCGCCGAGGACGACGTATATGACGTCACTGGTGTGAAGCACCTACAGACCAGACTGACTAAACTCAGAGCAAACTATAGGAGACACGTATTAACTAAACGCACAGACATGGAAGATATCCTGATAATACCGAGAACAAACAGGCGACCAAAATTAAAATATATCCAGCCAGCGCGTACAGTAGCACACAACACCAGCATAGAATAGCCAGACCTTGCCCCCAACCATGGAAACCTTAACCCAAGATATTCCATTGCCCCCACACATGGACAAAGCAACTAACCACATAAGTCACAAAACACACACACCGCACACACGCACATGTACGATAGCGTTACGCTAGCCAAAAAACCTCGCATACATTAAAAGACTAAAAATTTCTAACTGCCCGCTACTGCTACTAATGTTGCTCACCTTTGGTGACAAGAGGACTAGATGTAAACACAGGAATAACTTAAATAAGCATAAAATTATCAACTGCACTCTAAATTCAATTGTATATTATACAAATTATCCTCACCTCCCACCAGTAGCGTACACTATAAAGCAGCATAGCATCGTTACGAAATAGTGTAAGTAGTAGCCTAAAAGAACACCATCAACACAAACACACACAAAACAAAGCAACACCACAAAAGCTACACCAATACCCATACATCAGTCAAACAAAACCTGTAACCTTAACCTGTACCATCACTAAACCAACTGTAATAATCAAACAAATTTTGTGTAACAATCAAAATCGAAAATATATCATCTTAGAAATCACTGATCCTACTCATATAATGTATTCTGGTAGATACGAACAGAAAAATTACAGTGTATTATATTTTATTGTACCTTTATTGTATCTCAATATGACTCAAAAATTTAGTATTGAACAAACTAATTAATTTCACTTTTGCAAGACATGTGAAAAAATGAAGATATGAAATGTACCTATAAAACAAAAGGCAAAAGGGTAATGCAAGCCCTCAAAGTGCCCACCCATACCCCTCAAGGAAGGGAATGAAAAGCGACAGAACCTGGACAGTAGTTGACTGAAGCGTGGTGCCGCAGTATTCCCGCTTTACCATTGATACAATTCGTCGATTACATCGACGGTTCAGAGACATTTAATCTGCTGTACATGGAGACTGTAATTTACGATTTTTTGGTTCTACAATGTCTTGGAGGGATTTTGGTTTGGGTCTGATCATTCAGGTCACCGTGAACATAAACCAAGATGTTTGGAAAGTACAAGATAAGGTACTGCCAGAAGTAAATCTATTAGCGGGTTTCGCGAGCTGTGCTCATCCTATAGAGGCCCGTGAAAAGCAAAAATCTGGCACATCTTACGACACTAAATATTATGAATGAGTCATTCTACTGCGATTAAGATGAGATAAATGATAGCTGATTCTCATTGCAAGACATGAGATACATCCACAAAGAAGATGCGATAAAGAAGACTTACTACATTGAAGAGCCAAAGAAACTGGTACACTTCGTCTAGGGCCCCCCGAGCACACACAAGTGCTGCAGCACAACGTGGCATGGACTCGACTAATGTCTGAAGTAGTACTGGGGGGAATTCACAATGGACATGAATGGATGCAGGGGATCAGACAGGATGCTTATGTACGTGTCACCTGTCAGAGTCGAATCTAGACGTAGCTAGGGCTTCACATCACTCTAACTGCACAACCCCCATACCATTCCAGAGCGTCCACCAGTTGACATGCAGCGTCCATGGATTCATGATATGTCTCCATACCCGTATATGTCCATCCGCTCGATAGAATTTGAAATGAGACTCGTCCGACCAGGCAACATGTTTCCAGTCATCAACAGTCCAATGTCGGTGTTGACGGGCCCGGGCGAGGCGTTAAAACTTTGTGTCGCGCAGTCATCAATGATACACGAGTGGGTGGTTAGCTCTGAAAGCTTATATCGAGGATGTTTCGTTGAATGGTTCGCACGCTGAGACTTGTCGCAGGTCCCGGCGGAGGTTCGAGTCCTCCCTCGGGCTTGGGTGTGTGTGTTTGTCCTTAGGATAATTTAGGTTAAGTAGTGTGTAAGCTTAGGGACTGATGACCTTAGCAGTTAAGTCCCATAAGATTTCACACACATTTGAACATTTTGAACTTGTCGCAATTTGCGGAAGGGTTGCACTTCTGTCACGTTGAACGGATTCCTTTCAGTCGTCGTTGTTCCCGTTGTTGCAGAATCTTTTTCCGGCCTCAGCGGTGTCGGAGATTTCAAATTTTTCCGGGTTCCTGATGCTCACAATTCACTCGTGAAATGATCGAACGGTAAAATCCCCACTTCGTCGCTACCTCGGAATGCTGTGTCCCATCGCTCGTGCACCGACTGTAGCAGCACGTTCAAACCCACTTAAATCTTGATAACCTGCCATTGTAGCAGCAGTAACCGACCTAATAACTGTGCCAGACCCTTGTTGCCTTATATACGCGCTGATGATCGCAGCTCCGTACTCTGCCTGTTTCGTATCTCTGTATTTGAATACGCATGTCTGTACCAGTTTCTTTGGCGCTTCAGTGTATATGGTAGTCACGTAACTTGTCTGGTTGCTACCACCCTAATTGGGCGTGTGAAGAACTGACATTATCAACTAGAGTGATGCATGAGACGTCAATTTTCTATACAATCATATAACACCACAAATCACTGACAATTATCCAAATACGAGACCGACATTTATCACTTACGAAGAAGCTCGATGAAGCCGTGAATAATTAAGACGCAAATATGCTGTTCTAGAGGTATTCGAAGATAACCAGCCGCTACATAAGCATTTCAAAATACACATCGCTGTATGTCGCTACCTTCATGTCTCTCGCGGTTACGACTCAGTCAAAAATTTAACTAACGTACGATAAATGAGGACTGTGAATCTATAAATATTCAGTGGTACGCTTGAGTTGCAATTACCAGAAAAGAAACACTGGTAAATAAGGTATCTTGAGAGACAAGGATTACCGAATGGCACAATTGTTATTGCGATTATCCCTCAGCTTTTCTCACTGTTTATCCAAAAAGAAATTCGAATATTCCTTCCTTCGTTTGTACTGATCTGCTACAATTCCAATAATGTCTCTCACATTTTCTTCTGTATCTGTCCTCAAGTCAATATAATGTTAACTCCAAACATTATGGCAGAGGTTGGTTGGCATGGTGCACATCGACAAGTCCGCCAAGCAATGACGCTATAAGCCTCTCCATAAAGCCATTGTTCTTGAACGAGAAGCCTCGAGGTTTAAGCTATCTTCCTCTTCTGCAGACATTTGATAGAGTACAGTGGACGTGACTAAACTTAATCCACAGTCAAAAAATTTTCGGCCCCACAAGACAAAGTTTTACTACGTTCTGTATCATACTGAATTCGCCAAAATATTATGCTTTATTCTCTATTTTATTAGAGGGAACACTTCTTTGGAAAGCGTGTGCTAAAGATTGAAAGCTAGGCGTTCGTTTACGTCTACAGTAACCTCAAACACAACCTTTAATACTATTGTGGTTGGGCCCTGGAGTTACATGACCTACTTCACTTACTTACTCGTTTGGTTCTAAACTAACTTACGTGGACATGCTAGGAGAGAGGATGAAGAATATAAATAAGTAAACACTGGGTATTAAGGGACTATGCAAGGCACTTTAATTTATGAGAAAATATCCCACAATGTTCTAGAAAAAATATTTTGTACACAAGTACAACCTTGCGATAGACGTGGTCGTACCATACAAAACAAAGGTAGCGAAAATGATGAAAATTGCATCCGTTGCAGATCTGGAATGGAGCATAGTAGAAACAATAGGAATTGTAATTAAAAATTGCCCATACAACCGTCTTAGCTCAGGAGAAACCGAGAATCAGCCCCTATGTTTCTACAACTTGAAGACTTCACTGTCTGGTCAAAAGTATTCTTGACACCCCTTGATCTCACAGCAGACTTCTAGTACTCAGCCACACACAATTGATATCATCAAAGTGTACGGGCCTGAAGATGGCGTCGACGCAACGTCGAAACTAGTAGCCAAATAAATATGAAATCTTAAGTACAGCTGGAGAAGTTTCATTTTTAACAAAAATTATACCAGCTGATGTCCCACCATCATCCAATTTAGCCGGCCGAAGTGGCCGTGCGGCTAAAGGCGCTGCAGTCTGGAACCGCAAGACCGCTACGGTTGCAGGTTCGAATCCAGCCTCGGGCATGGATGTTTGTGATGTCCTTAGGTTAGTTAGGTTTAACTAGTTCTAAGTTCTAGGGGACTAATGACCTCAGCAGTTGAGTCCCATAGTGCTCAGAGCCATTTTAGCCATCCAATTTAAATATGGATGTACGGAGGTTAATATTGGGTGTGACCACCCTTCGCCTTTATGATGGTCTGAACTATGCGGGTAGCACATTCAATGAGGTGTCTGAATGTCTGTGGAGGAATGGCGGCCTTCTCAATATCCGAAACCAGAAAAGACAGTAACATTTGATCCCTAGGTCTGGAGTGAAGCCGACGTTCTGATTTATCCCACAGGTGTCACACTGAGTTGCGCCGGGACTCTGGGCAGACAAGTTATTGTCTACAAAACACGACCTCACAGGTGCAGCTTTATGACATGGTGCACTGTCATGCTGAAAAATCATCGTCTCCGAAATGTTCCTCTACTGTACGCTTTACACAACGGCGAATAATGTGCTACATCGTTCCGCTTATACCATTTTCTTAAACGCAGTTAGCGAACGACATCCTAACCAGGGAAAACGTCCCCGTCGAACAAAATCACGTCCTGCGTACTAAACATGAAGGCAGATAGCGGTTTATAGGTATTCGCCAACTCCAGGCCCTTCCATCGGATTGCCGCAGAGTGTAGCGTGGTTCATCATTGCAAATCCGTCGATTGCAGTCATCAATTGCCTAATTGCGTCACTCTCTACAGCACTCCAGGCGTCGTTCGGCATTGACTACAGAAATTCACAGCTTATGAGGAGCTGCTCGACCACTCTACCCCATCCTTTTTAACTCCCTATACACTGTCATTATGGTAGCTGAGCTGTTAGATGCACGAATGGTACATTCCACTGACTTCATACGATTTTTTACAACAATCCTCTGCAGTTCTCGACGGTTTGTAGGAAGGTAATGGCAAACCACCTCCGCTAGGACCTTGCCTAGTCGGCGGTGCGGGTCTCCCGCATCGTCCCCTACGCTCCTCGGAATATGGGACTTCATCATCACTCGACGGTTATTGTCCATCAGTACATGAGGTTTACCTGGTCTTGGTTTAGATATTTCTACATCAGCCACAACACCAAGAGCCGACGTGGGCAGCTTTAGAAAGCCTGTACGGCCCTGATCGATTTTTTATTTAAATACAAGGTGTACAACTTTGCTTCCACCGTTTTTTCCCAACATTTGAGGCTTTAATGAAACAAACTGATTACACATGTATCATTCGAAGAATTTTTCATCTCTGGCCAACGCTTTTTCCCATCTTTCGGGCAGTGTACGAACCCCGCGCCGAAAAAATTGTTCATCTTTTGAAGCGATCCACGAATCGATCCTATTTATGACTTCTTCGTGAGATCGGAAGTGTTGGTCAGCCAGGCCATACGCCATTGATCTAAACAGGTGATAGTGAGAGGGAGAAACGTCTAGAGAATACTGCGGGTCGGTAGGACTAACATTTTAACGTTTCCAAGTACGTTTTGACCTCTTTTGCAACGTGTGGCCGAGCGTTATTGTGCTGCAAAATCACTTTATCGTGCCTCTCGCTGTGTTGCGGCCGTTTGTCTTTTAATGCTCAGCTCAAACGCATTAACTGCCTTCGGTAACGAGCCCCTGTGATTATTTCACTTGGTTTTAACACCTCATTGTACACGACGCCAAGTTTATCCCACCAAATGCAGAGCATGATCTTGGAGCCGTGAATATTCGGTTTGGCTGTCGACGTGATTTTTTACGTTTAGGGTTATCGCAATGAACCCATGTTTCGTCTCCGGTCACAATGCGATGCAGAAATCCCTTCCGTTTTTGCCTCTGAAGCAAATGTTCATAAACACACAAACGCCGTTCAACGTCTCTTGGTTGCAGCTCACACGGGACCCAAGTTCCGTCTTTCTGAATCATGCCCATAGCCTTGAGACGTTTTGAAATGGCTTGCTGTGTCACTCCCACTATGCCGGTCTACGACGTTAAAATCACCGTACTCGAAGCGTTGAAACCACTCACGACACGTTCTTTCACTAATGGCGTCCTTACCATACGTACTTGTCAACCTTCGATGAGACTCAGCTGCTGTTTTCTTCATATTCAAACAAAACACCTCCCGCAAATGACGAGAATTAGGCTCGTAAACTGACATTTTCAATCAAGAGCAACTTTATGATGCAGGCACAAATCGACTAATGTTTGCATGAGGTTATGTTGACCGAGGTCCAAGCGAACTGCCTGACGTCTGCGATCTGTTTCTTTCGACCGCTAGTTACCGTTGTCGCCACCTATCTGCAAACGGCGGAAGCAAAGTTGTACACCTTGTATCATCCAATGACTAGGCCACGTTCGAAGACCCATCTCCTTTTATGCTGGCAGGACCTCCTCGTAACATCTATTGGTCAATTCCCCATAATAAGGATGCGTCCGAATAAGCGACATACCAAGAATAAAAAGGGAATCGTTTTACAAATGGCTCAGATGGCTCTGAGCACTATGGGACATAACATCTGTGGTCATCAGTCCCCTAGAACTTAGAACTACTTAAACCTAACCGAAGGACAACACACATCCATGCCCGAGGCAGGATTCGAACCTGCGACCGTAGCGGTCACGCGATTCCTGACTGAAGTGCCTACAACCGCACGGCCACTCCGCCGGCGCGAATCGTTTTACAAAAGTGACGTCAGACGCCTAAATTATTTTGACAAAAAATATCTCAGGAAACCACTGGCATGATACTCGGGTGACATCATCCCACAGCTGCGCTATGAACAACATGGATCCAGCCATTACTCATTTACATGAGTCCAGGTCGGCTGTCGAGCAACCATGGATTGGATTGACTCCCCAACGTCTTCAGTGCTTTGCTGCGTCATTAGGAGGATGACAAGGATATTCCACGCAACCAGCCCCACATCTCTAATTTAATTACGCTTAGTGAAATTGCCGCGTTTCTCTCAGTTTGTAGTTCAATATAACGCACGGCAAACCCTTTGTGTTAGGTACTACACTGCTGGCCATTGAAACCGCTGCGCCTAGAAAATCAGCATACAACATATTCGGCATGAAGCGTACATTTTTTGATATGAAAATGGTTAACAAGAGTAGGTATGTGTAATGCTGCCTACAATGAGTGTACTAGGAAAGATTACACACTGAGTTCCTCGTTCGTAAATCACAGAGCAATGGTGCTCGTTTCTGGGAAGATTGTGTAATGCCTAAAGTACGAATGAGAAACGTCTTTATGAACATTACGATGAAGCCCGAAGCCCTTCGTTCTGTCTTCACTGTAACCATTGTTAAGACAGCAGAAATAGATGGATCGACAGTGGTAGGCCCAATTAGACACATGGCACCGTTTTTTCAGGCGAATCCTGGTTCTGCGTGTAGAATGGTGATGGATGTATCTGTATGTGGTGGGTCTGAAGAGAATGATCACTGTGAGATTGGATTTGTCGTCGTTATGCATCCCCAGCGCCATGCATTATGTTATGCAGTGCCACTGACTACTCTGAAGGATCACCTCTGACTTGCGTATCTGGTAATTTGGACAGCAGCAGTTAGACACGCTAAGGCCATTTTCTATGTCGAGTCTTTGAGCTATCTGTGCCACTACCTTTCAGCAGGATAACGCAAGACCTCTGCTGTTTACATCTACTTCGATACAACGGGTGCACGTCCTCCAGATCTCTCACCCATTTCAACAGGTTAACACAAGACCCATGTTGTCTAGATACATTTCGATACAGAGAATGTTCGACTGTTGGTCTGGTTAGCACATTCTCCAGATCCCTCAACCATTGGAAACATACGGTGATGAGTTATCGAGTCACCAGCCACTGTGATTTATGAGCTCTGAGATGAAACAGCATCGAAAACGTACCCGTATCGGTCATCTAAGCTCAGTTGTATTAGAGCCGTTGTTGATGCCCCACAACCACGTACAAATTTGTCTCTGTACTCTTCTTTCTATACCGTACGTGTACAATAAGTAAAATTTAGGTGATGTAATTTTAAAGTCTATCAGTGCGTTTCACGTAAAGGACACTTTCTCTTCGTGTGAATCCATGAAATAGTAGATAAAATCCGAAGGGAAAGGCCCTTGTACGATTAGCATCACTTAATAAGCAACATGTTCTCCGTAACGACGCACCGCAGCCGGGAATGAGATCAGGCGCGTATCGGTGGCCTTTGGTTCAATGCTCTGCAGCGCTGAAAACGAAAAGGGCGCGGTGACACAGGACGGCGTGGAGACGGCGCACCAGATAGCCGGCGGCCGGCGCGTAACGAGCCTCTAATAGAAGCGCCGCCCGGGACCGATAGCCATCCGTTTCCGCGTCCCGGCCTCTCGTTTGTCCCGCTAAGGCTGCGCCGTGCTCTACCGGCCGAGTGCTATCTGCCGCCCGCTAACGGTGCGTCACCCGCGCGATAAGGCCGGCCAGCTGCTGCTGCTGTTGCAGCGAGGGCCACGCTGGGATGCGACCGAAGACCACCCTGCCAGCTTCCGGGGTCCCCCGGGTTCGTTCGACACCTGCTGCGTTGACACGACCACAATAGCCTTCTCCCAGATCACAACTGAATTATGGACAGGTACTCGAACCTTAACCCATGCTCCATATGGGAAGTGCTCTTATCGACTGGGGTCTTCAGACATCACAAACCACTCATCCTGACAGCTTCAATTCTGCCAGTACCTGTTTGAGAGTCTCGAATTTAGAACATAGAAAGAGAATTACAATCAGAAAAAAAATGAAAATAGTCAACACTCCACTTCAGTGTGCAAGATTTACCCTCGAAAGGTACTGTAAAGTTGATGCATTAAGTTGTTCTGAAAGCGGTGCTGATGTTCAAGACAATAAAAGCGGGTTTAAAGCCGTGAGCTATCTGGGAAAGTTAACCTTGCATTACTGAGCAACTGTTTCACCAGGTATCCAGTCTAGCTTACCAAATTCCCAACCAGACTAACATTAATTATAATCTTTTAATAGTCATCTTACGACAACCGGTGATACATACATAAAAGGAGAATTTAAATAAAAAGAAATAAATCACTTTATATTTGGACATTTATTTTAACATTGATCATTGTTCCGTTAAAATTTCAGCATATTCCACTTGATTCATAACCAAACTGGTGCCTTATTTAGGATTGTGAAAATGTGACTTTGTAATCTTACGGAACACATCAAATATGTAGCCAAGATTGGGAGACTGCATACAACTCTGCATTCATAAAATAACACACGAAGAACGTTGAAACATATGCAAGAGGAAATTAACCACAACCAACCGGTTCAATTTTCACCCAAAGAAGTTACGTTCGTAGCGCAATCCTGTCCATCATGAAATTACCACACACTGGTATACTAAATTCATACTAACTCTCTGTGAAATCTTCCTGGAAAGAATAGCTGTGGGCTACTTTGATGATTACACCACATGCTTCACGTGGTCAACTTGGTTTACACGAAGAGTAACTCCACAATAATTTTGATAATTAAAATAAATTACATCGAAACGCAATTTACAAAAGAAAAACCTCGAGCTGGTTACTATCGTCTTACTATTAACCTGATGGGTCAAACAATTGTATAAGCACGTTGTACCGGTCTCACAAAGTACACCTCACGTGGGTTGAACATAAAGAAAAGTTGCTATATTGAAAAGTATTGTCAAGACGAGACGTTATGATCTCACGCACATTCGCATTTAAGATTGATGATCTTAGAGTTACGGATCATCAACACGTGGTTCCACTTTACTCACAAAGTAGTGACAAAGAAACTACTGGAAGATATTCTGAACTTCACACTCGAACTACTCTGCGTTGCAATTTAAGATAACATAAGATATTTTAGATCTAAACCTGAAATAAAGGTGATTAAATTTTCAGTTAGGCTGAACTTAAGAAATCCATTGTCCTACGGACTTAACAGAGACGCGCTTAGCCGGAGATCTTACCACTTCAGACGCTCGCCGCGGACAGACTGGCGTGGGCCCCTACCGAGGGTGCTTCACAGATACAAACGGAAGTGGCCAGAGAGTCAGCTTCCTATACCAACATGAGAAGGGACGGACAGGACCATACTACGAATAGAAACCTCTTTGCTTTTAGAAAGCGTAGCTACCTGTTCCAACGTTGGTCCTACTGTTCTCTAGCAGACAGGCTTGTCTGCTACCATCAAGCATGCAACTAGAAATACATTTGCTCATTCATCCTTTCACACAGAAGGGAAGGGGGATGACAGTATCTTATCATATACAGTATATAAAACAAAGCAGATGTAGGTTCTGTATGAGACTGTGTGACATGAATTACATATAAACTGTGTTTTAAAGTGTAGTAGTGTGACAGATCGTTCTTGATTATGTGTAAAAGTAACACGTTCCACTGCTCAGTCTCCTCCCAGATAGAGTCAGAAACACCACAGTAAATTTAGAAGTGGAATGTATACCGTAAATGACAACAGACTTAAGAAATTAACGTGAAAGGAATCCAACAGAGACCTTTCAGTACCCAATGTTGTTGCCAGGCCGTTTCTCTGCGATATGCTTTCTTTCAAGTGTGCCACTCAAGTGACGTTTGATGTAAGGCTGTGAAGTTTGGAAAGAAGGGTAGAGTTATGGGTAGAACTGAAGCTGTGAGAGTGGACAATGAGACAGAGCACTGCACGTTTGTGTCCTATCATGGTCCTCAATTTTGATATACCATGTGAGTCAACCACACCAAACCAATAAAAAAATCTTTACCATTTCTTAACGGCGGTGGGATGTTAATCGTATTCCACAAATCCATAGCAATTGAAAATCTGTGGAATGTACGTAATCATTTAACGATATTTGAATAAAAGCAGCCACAAGACGATTTATTATTCCAAATACAGATACGCCAAGCTCTCTATCCTTTCTGCCTCCATGCAGTTACACAGTACAGAAGTAATCCGTTACTTATATCACAACCTTTTTTCTTCAAATATTTTTTATGATCTCTAGTAGGAGTCGGCTATACTTATGAAACTCAGACGAGCTACATAAGCGACTGAAACAGAAAAAAGTGTACAGACGCTAAACTAAGCTGATCAGTTGGTAAGACCATACTCACGAATGCGAGGCTTCTGGGTTCAATTGCAGGTCGAGCACATTGCTATATCCCATCTGAAACTAACAAAATAAAAACAATGTTTCCTCCATTACAGAGCGAAAGGTTCGTTTTGGTTCACCTTCTTCTTATGGTGAATTTGGAATAATTTTGGGGGATATAATTACCATTGGTTGTTGTCAGCTCTCGTTCATATTATGACTTACTCACCACAGCATCGATTTCTGTTTCGTAGAAATCGGACCGGACACATCAGGTATATTCCACAATACTCGAAGTGCACAACGTATATCGAACACCTCAGTGTGACACTGCGTTCCTTCTGATGATACTGAAGTTGTCCGTAGCTAGGACTTTTAACTAAGAACTGGATAGTGGCTGTAGAGATACAAAAACATTTGTGACTCTTTTTAAGACAACTATTTCATAAAGCTATGATGAACATACTGTAATGACCAAATAAGAATTATATGAACCAATCAACCGATCAGCCAATCTATTGCTGTTGCCTGGCACATACTCTTACCTAGAACAGTTTTCAGATGCACTGCAAAGACAAATGTGAGTTATGTGGCTCGTCCACTAACACTGACTGCTTGATTATGGCGATAGTGTCCCAGTGCAGCAGCACAACAAAGACAATATTACGGAACGGAAGTGGAAGTCGATGAATATGAGATGGGAAGTGTGAGAAGAGCAGTGAAAGCCCTATGTCGGAACAAAGCACTTGGAGCAGACGACATTCCACCAGATTTATTAAGGTCCTTGTGAGAGTCAATTATCACAAAACTTTAACTTCTATCGGCAAGACGCATTTCCACCTATTCTTTGATTTCTGAATCCAGAAAACTGGAAACAGGAGCTAAAATTTTTGTTCTGTTGTATTCCATTGAGTGTACCATGGAAATAGGGTTCTGATACTGCTTTTTGAACGGTTGCCGTGTTTTGTATAACGCTCCTGAACTGCTAGCGTCGTCTGGCCTATATATGCGGCACGACACGCACGGAGAATTTGGTAAATTCCCGCTTTTTTCAGTTGCAAGTCGTCTTTTCCAGCAAGGGCCAAGCTCTCCGTTGGTGGACGAATGATAACCTTGATTTTATTTTTCCTAAGAAATCTGTCTATTTTAGAAGACACATTCCCGACATACGGAATGAACGCAGTTGATTTATAGTCATCAGTATCCTCAGTACGCTGCTTCTTCTTCTTATTGTTACTGCGCGTGACCTTTCTTGTTTGAGGTGAAGTGTAGCCGCCTCTTTAAAAACCTTCTTCAAGTACTCCACTTCTGCGTGGAGGGTTTCATCGCCCCATATTGTGCACCTGATGTATTTAGGTACTAAGAACACCTGAAATATAGTGCGTGGGTTTTCTGAACACTTTCTGAGTACAATATATAGGTCAGGAGACAGGAACTGTCCAAGAGCGTTGTACAAAACACGAAAGATACAACCGACTTCGGCAACCGTTAACATCAGCAGTAGCACAACACTGTATTTACATGAGACACTCAATGGAATACAATAGAAAAAAAATTTTAGCTCCAGTTTCCAGTTTTTGGGATTCAGTAATCAAGAATCGATGGAAATACGCCTTGCCGATAATCTTATATATCGTGACAACCGCTTTCCACTGGATAAAAATTGGAATGCTGTAATTGAAACTATCCAGTCACAGAGGAATCGACGGGATTATTCGATACTCAATAAATATATCGTGTCTCTCTTCCACTACCAAGGGCATCACACATAACTGTGTTGCCCCGAGCATGTCATCATCTGACGTATGCTCCGAAATACGCCAGCACATTTTGCATGCGTGAGATTCGGCATAAAACGTGAATGCACCTGGGCTCTTCAGCAGTTGTCTACTCACCTGAAGATGGTCTGAAGTCTATGGAGCGAAATGTTGTGGCAGGCTGAAGACGGGATCCGGTTACACACCCGAAAATTACTAGAATTAATAATGGCCCTGACTAACATTAACCTATACCTTTCACAAATCACTTACCTCACAAAAATCTTCGTTACTCGAACTACTGCAATACAGCGAGCGCCACTACTGCCAGCTAAATAAAAGATTCAAACTACTGAAGGCACTAACTACTGATAGGCATGACATTTCTTTGTAGAAAGTATAGCAAATACGACACGCTCAAACTTGAAAACATATGATTACACTGTGGAGCTTCTAATTTATATTTATTAAAATGTCTAATGAAATGATGAGAAACATTTTGCTCCTATTGTCTTTCTAGTTGAGAGAGTGCTCATTTTGTTTAATATCTAGTTTCTAGCTGCACTGGAGCATTGGTTAAAATAAAATTTGATAGATGTACTAATATAGTTATTTTATGCCTACAGATCCAGTAAATAATAATTTTATGATCTACTTCCAAGAAAACGAGGGAACATAAATAGACATTTCCCTTCACAGGAATTGCATAAATAATTTTTTTACGATTTGGTAACTTGTCTGCTAGAGTAAGTTCTCGTGATGCATCACTCTAGTGTTAAGATGTGACAGAGGCATTAAACATGGCAAATTTTACTGTAGTATTTTTTCTGTTTGTGGGTTTGTCATATTTAGATATAAGTTATTGCATTTGCTGCTGCTGTTTGCCAGGCCATGAATTTTACATTGTATTAAGCTAGTTTTACCACTGATTTATTTTTCTTGTTGCTGCTCATTGCCTCATATAGTTGTAATGTTGCATGTGCTTTGCTAATTTAGATATACTGCTGCTTCCTTTGCCAATTTGCATTTTTTGTCATTGCTGTTGGTGTTAATTGTTTCGTGCTGTTGCATTGCCTCGTTCCTTAGTTTAGCATCTGACCAGTAGATTTAAGTCAGTTTAAGAGGGGTAGACTATATAAGACACTAACTATGAAGAATATGGGAAGAATGCAATGAAAAGTTATATGAAAAAGATTTGGGCAAAAATAAGTGAACATATAAATACAGAAAGCATGCTTAGATAGGATTTTTATGTGGGAACAAATGTTGAAATAAGAGAAAAGATCCATGGAATGAAGTTTTGGGTAGGACTGCAGTACCAAATGCTACACTGAAAACAAACCCTGTCTTTTCTTTTTGTGTTATCCCACTATGTGTCTGATTACCCTTGCGTATTTGTGTTCTTCCTGTAGTTATCTGTTTATCTGATAAGACTTATGTTGTAGAATTTTTCTAATACTCAGCTACATTCACTATGATGAGGAATAATATTATCCTCAAATATAATTTGCATTTATAATATGTTATTTACTTTGTAAAGATGTTTAGACATTATTTATTCTGTTTTGTTTTAATGCTCACGTGTGAAGTTGACGTTTCGAAAGTATTCTAACCTTTTATGTATTTACTTATGTCATAATTCCTGTAACACTGATGTATATGTTATTTCGCTTCTTTTGTAAGGCCTGTATTACTACAAATGTTATCTGAATTTTTATGTTTTTTTAATTATGTACTCTGTACCTTTGTAATTGTATTCTCATGTTATAAAATTGTAATTGACACCATTTTATCAAATTAAGTAACTTGTAAGCATTCATTTCACTGCACACATTTCTGTTGATCATAGTATATACACAATATGTGGAAAAAAAGAGGACTGTTAGTGTTTGCATGTGTGTTAATAATTCAGTAAGGGACTGGATAACAGCATTGCTGGTTCCAAGGACATTTCAAAAAAAAGTTTTGTGAGTGGTGGTTCATGGACTTGCTATATTGTCCACAAGACTCTTCGATGGTGATTGTGGACCTGCACAGTCGCAACAGATGGCTGCTGGCCATCTCTACAAGGACTACAGTGGATCTACACCTTTGATGGCCCACCAATACCATAATCTCTACAAGGACTACAGTGGGTCTACACCTTTGATGACTCACCAATACCATTATCTCTACAAGGACTGCAGTAGGTCTGCACTTCTGCTGGCCCACCAATACCGTAATCTCTACCAGGACAACAGTGGGTCTGCTCTCTGATGACCTACCTACCAATATTCTTGAACTTCGACTGACTCTGCTGTGGGTTTGCTCTGTTGTGGCCCATTACCCGTCTGCATGTCAGAGTCAGCACTGTCTTTCCATTGGAAGGACAACACTACTTCTTCAAGACTGCATGGAAATCCACTACTTCCGTGTGCATTTTCTTTTACTGCTCAAACTTTGAGAAAAACTCTGCAATTATACTGTGATGAATGATCAGGACTGTCTTTATGGACTATGAGAAAATTTTAGCTTTTGAACAACATTGTATCAATAAGTGTGTGCATTTGATTTCTTTGTTATTGTAATTATGAAAAATTTTTTCAAATCTGTACTGGCCACTGCCCAAAACAATTTGTAAAATTTTTTGTGGGGAGCATGGGGGCTATGTTAGTAGGCTGTTTAGGTTCTTATATTGGTAACGCCACCGCCACGTAGCGCTCTGTATGAAAATCACTGGCTGTGCTGCGTCCAGTCTGTGGCTGGTTTGCATTGTTGTTGGCTATTGTAGTGTTGGGCAGTTGGCTGTTAACAGCGTGTAGCATTGCGCAGTTGATGGTGAGCCGCCAGCTGTAGTGGATGTGGGGAGAGGGATGGCGGAGTTTTGAGAGCGGATGATCTGGACGTGTGTCCATCAGAGACAGTAAATTTGTAAGACTGGATGTCATGAACTGATATATATATTATGACTTTTGAACAGCGCAATGCAACGCGCTGTTAACAGCCAACTGCCCAACACTACAATAGCCAACAACAATGCAAACCAGTCACAGACTGTACGCAGCACAGCGAGTGATTTTCATACAGAGCGCTACGTGGCGGTGGTGTTACCAATATAAGAACCTAAACAGCCTACTTACAACTGCAGTGGCAGTGCATTTACTGGTGTAGTTTCTTGCGTATGTTCTATTATACGTCGTCATGACTACTGTGCTAAGTATGATGCTCATTCAGTCTTAACATTGTTGTTAAACAAATAAAAGATTGCTCATTAATGAACTCCACTGAACCCAAACTCAGAGCATGACCACAAATCCACAAAGGTAATTCCCTAATTAAACCAATTGTAAATGTACGAATATACCAGTATACAAATTTTCCAAATTACTAAATAATATCCTCTGGAAATTTTACACTTTGTGATCCACATATTCAACAAAAAATATGCATGAGCTAATGAGTTTCATCACAGATGTAAAAATCCACAAGGAAGCTAGGTTTGCCTCATTTGATATTGTTTATGTGTTCAGAAACACACATGTCAATAAGACAATTCAAATTTTTGGAATACTGAGATTTCAAATTTCGTCAACCTACTTTAACTGGTTCTGTTACAATCTCGTAACTGATGCTGTCTCATTTAATGATAAAATCTACAAGTACAAATAAGACATAGTTATGGATAACAACTCAAGCCTCCGTGATGACATATCCATACATACGTTTCCAAGGGAGAAATAAACTTGCTACAAAATAGTTTATTGCAGGAGATATGTTGATGACACTACTCATATTCGTTGGACCAAAGGATGAACTACGAGAACTTCTTAAATCACTCCAAAACAAAATAAGATAAAGTTTACAATACAGCACGAAACAGATCACTCGATAAATTTCTCACACCCTATAATTGTTAATGAACAATAGGAACACAGCTTTTACATCTGTGGGAAACCAAACTAAACTGCTATCACAAAACAAAAATCATCACTCCATACAAACATGTACAAGTATGCTGCTGAAAGTGCTAACACAAAGAATGGATACCATCAAAGCAGATATAATGACTAATGCGTACTCAGTAAAATCAACTGACGAAAGTCCAACAAAATACAGGCCAACGTCAAAAGTAGAAACACTGCAGGAAAAACAACTGAAAACACATATCCCCACTAGCATTCCCTACTTGCAAACAATGTCACATGAAGCTGCTAACTTATTTAGGAACACGAGTATAAAAACATCTTTCTTGACAAACATCGAACTTGGTCATTACTTTCCACATACGGCAAACATAAACACGCTAGAAAAAGAACACAGTGGAATACGTACAGTGCAACATTTGCTAAAACAGGAAGATGTTTCCATGCATGATGCAAAGAGCTTATTCATGCTTTCAGGCTCAACCACTTTGGGAAATCCTCAGTAGCTAACTATATATATCTGAACATGTACAACTAAATGTTCACAGCAGCCTTTCTGCACTCCACAGGGAAATAATGGTAGAAAATTCGACCTGCTGGAACGACTACAAATACTGTTAGATGGAGGAAATTGTTATGGGAGCATATTAAAGAAACAGACTTTAATAGCGACAGTTTTCTCAACAGTTTCAAAAATTTATTTTTTTCCTACTGAATTTCTTTCCTAAAGAATATAATTGTTGTAGTCAATGGCAAAATGTCAGATCTGATGCCTCCAGGAATAATCCTTTCGCAAAGGACAAAAAAATGTTCAAATGTGTGTGAAATCTTATGGGACTTAACTGCCAAGGTCATCAGTCCCTAAGCTTACACTCTACTTAACCTAAATTATCCTAAGGACAAACACACACAACCATGCCCGAGGGAGGACTCAAACCTCCGCCGGGACCAGCCGTACAGTCCATGACTGCAACGCAAAGGACATCTGTGTGTAAAAATATCATCGCATGTTTGTACCATCTTAGTAACATCTTTGTGTATATGGAAATTTATCATCTTGATATTTGAATATTCTCTGCCTTGTTTGAATTTTGTTTACAAATGTGCTGTGGCACGAATAGTCTGTATAAGTAGACTGTGATTAAAAGCTATATAACCACTGATGGAAACAGTAAACAATTTTTCGTTTTTGTCTTAGTTTTTTAAATACCGCAGTCACAATATGTCATTTTGTAATAAATTGTAATTACAGGTCGAGTAGTAACTTATTTTTTTAAAAAAACTGTGTAAGCTGATCAGGCACCTGGAGATGAGCCCCCAGAAGTCGAAATGCATCGTGTCTTAACATGATTTGTTACTGAAGGTTTTTTTTTCGTGTGTAATAGTCACGGCAGTAGCATTGACACCAATGGATAAAAGCAAGTTGATATTATTGGCCTCCTGTGGCGGAAAGAGTGTGAACATTTATTGGAATTGCGTTTCAGCGGTGTAAGTAGCCTAGACATGCTGTTGTTTATTGCTGTAATTAGCAGTCATCGGTGAAAGTGGTGTGGATTTTTATTTTCTTCGTGCGGAAGATGCATCACGAAGCTGCAGCTTATGTTGGTAGCGCTCGCTTGTCGTTTGTACGGTCCGTTGGGCTCTGACGGCTGGCAACGAAGACGTACAAGCCTAAAGCAATCCTCTCTATTCATATTGTTAGGATACAAAATGTCAATGGACTCTCTGATCTCGGGTATGCATGGCTGCTTCTAAGTACTTATGTTTTACTGAATTTTATTTGCTTATCGCATTCTTTACAGTGTTCGGTCACTGTACATTGTAGTGCTGCGCAAGGAAAATGTATCACTAGAAAACGAGACAGGTGCTCCTGCTTGCCTGCCGGTTTCTCCGTCGTGTGCTACTCCACACTCGCAGAGCACTTTGCACACGCCTGCAGTGTACAAAGCATGTCGTTGATGGAGTCTAACACAACATGTATCTTAGCGGATGCTGTAGAAGACGGGCTGGATACCGACCCAGTGAGGATGTTTACTATTTCTGTTCCTGAGACCCTTTATGTGAAGCCGCTGCGTTGTTGGTTGCAGTTTATCAATATCCTGCTTGACTGCGTCCTTTTATTAGTGATCATGGCAGTGCGTATCAATTTTGGATTGGAACCACTGGCACATCCTTTCGCAGTAACCATCCCGGCATTTGCCTGAAGCGATTTACGGAAATCACGGAAAACCTAAATCAGTATTCTTGAAGGCGGGTTTGAACTGTCGTCATCCCGAATGCGAGTGCTAAACACTGCGCGTTATCGCTTGGTATCTGTAGTGCCAACTGTGCAGTATGTCAGAGGTTGTTCAATTGTACGGCAATGCTTTTTGTGTTTAGGGTCTGGTCAAGTCATCGCACTTAAGAAAATGCTAAATACGAAAGAGACGAACACATTTTAGAGCTTCATGCACCGTCTACAGTAGAGCAATGATTGTATCGGCATGACAATATAAACTAACATAATGCTGTTCGCAGTTTATCAGCTGAGATGGAACATTGTGAGCACCGTTTTGGGTCTGTGACCGAGTGGTCACCAAATGCGTGACTAAGTTCTTAGACGTTGAGTTATTGTGACATTCTGAATGTAAATATCTGTTCACATGTGTTAGCTTTCACTGTACTCTGTGCCGTCGTGTGTCATCCTATGTTCCATATACAATGATCGGCCAGAACTTTATGACCTAATAAGCAGTAAGTCCATATCTGGCACTGATAACAGCAGCGACACGCCGTGGCATGGGAACAATGAGGCCTTGGTAGGTCGCTGGAGGAAAGTGGCATCACGTTTTCACACCCAAGTCACCTAATTCCCGTTAATTCCGGGGATGTGGGGTGATACTCTGACGCCACATTCAATCACAGACCAGATGTGTTCGATTGCGTACAGATCTGGCAAGTTTGGGGGGGGGGGGGGGGGCGGCGGGGGAGCAGCACAACAATTGTAACCCGCCACTGTGTTTCTCGAACCACTCCTGACCTTGTGGCACATTGCATTATTTTGTTGAAAAATGCCACTGCCGTCAGGAAACAGGATCGTCGTGAAAGTATGTACGTAGTCTGCAACCAGTGCACGACACATCTTGGCTGTCATGGAGCCTTGCCGAGCTCAACTGGATCCATGGATGCCCACGTGTATGTTCCTCTGAGCATAATGGAATGTCGCAAACTTGTCTCCGTCCCGCAGTACGAATGTCAAGGCACTATTCGCCTGGAAGACGACGGATACGTGCCGTCCCATCGGCATGATAAAGAAGGTACCGTGATTCACCAGACCATGCAACGCTATGCCTCTGCGCCAACGTCAAGTGGCGATTGTCGCATGCCTATTTCAGTTGCCGATGACGCGGTGTTAATATTGGCAAATGCATGGTTCGACGGCCGCAGTGGCCCCTCGTTAAGAATGTCCGGTGTACTATGTGTTAAGACACAGTTGCACTCTGCACAGTGTCAAAGTCTGATTTTAGTTACGCCACAGTTCGCCGTCTGTCCATTTTTACCAGAATGCCCAGCCTACGACATCCGACATGTGAAATGGTTGGTGTCCTCCCAACCCCTCGAGGTCTGGACGTAATTTCGCCTTTGTTTCGGCACGTGTTGAAGACGCTCACCACGGTACTCCTCGAACACCCGACAGGTCGTTCAGTTTCCGAAACGCTCGTGCCGAGACTCCGGGCTGTCACAATCTGTCCTCGGTCAGACTCAGACAGATCGCGTGGCTTGCCCATTCCACACACGGACAGCACGCTCATCGATACTGCATGCACTGTGCGTGTGTCTGACTAGCTGTCATTCCTCGCCAAGCGACGCTGCTATCGCCTGAGCGGGTTTATCAATAGGAAGTAGGTGACATAAAATACAACCACTGCATATTTCTCTCCTTTGATCGTGAAATGGATCATCTACGCTATCAGGTCAAAATATCCAGATACATATAAGTGCACATTAAAACTGTATGTGTATCTGGATGTGTACTGGTTCACGTACAGGTGCACGTACAACTTCATGGTGTGAGTACCCATGAGTGGAGGCTCCGAGTAGAACGGACGTCGCCAGACTGCTTTCGCCATTGTCATACGGGCCCAGTATCTGCCGTAATGGTGTGTCTATATCTACTGCGTCTATACTCCGCAAGCCACCTTGCTGTGTGTAGCATCCATGAGGCAATGGTGTACGAAAATAACATTCCTGAAATGGTCTGTTTATCTGGACAAAATGGAACATCTTTATGGACGAGTTACAACTTGGACTCCACTGTCCAACAACACTACTTTCTCTGTTTTTGGCTGTGGACAAGAATGGGCTGCCATTGTTCCACAGACATTCAGACATTGTGCCCAGTAGCATCGAAGCCCTCATAAAGGTGAAGTGTGAAAACATCCATGGCTGCATTCTTTCCCCATCCTTCCCACGGGACCGATGATCCCACTGTTTGGTCCCCTCCCCCGAATCAACCAACCAACCAATACAGATGACGGCAGGCAAAGATCTCTAAGCATTCGTCAAACTCAAATACTTTCATAGAAAGGGCAAAGGATATAGCGTGGTTCATCACTCGCCGTCGCTCGCCTCCAGTCGTCCACCTCGAGTGGCGTAACTCTTTCCACAGCTCGCAAGCGTCGCTTAGCACTGAGTTCGGAAATGTGTGGCTTACGAAGAGTTGCTCGACTATACTACATTTTTTCTTCACTCTTTAAGCACATTGACACTGCTTCCTCGACTATAGGTAGCACTTGCAACACACGAATTATTCTTTCCACTGATTTCAAGGGAATTTTTACAATGAGCCTCTACGACATTAGTGTTTGGGTTCATTAACATATGTTGTGTGAATATGCTACCGATGGTTTCAGGAGGGCCATACTGAACGCTGTGCAGTATCTCAAAGGCACCAATCACCTTGTGCTCCGGTCGACTGACATGTTGTCCGCTCTGTCGTGCTGGATCTTCTGCCATGTCACGTAACTCAAGTCAGGAAGTGGGCTTGTTTGCAGAAAGACAAATATCCCACGACGGCTGGAGCGGCACGGGCTGTCAGCGCGGTGACCGTCCTTTGATGCACCGACAGTGAGTACTGGTTCACGTAGAGGTGCGCTTACAGCATCATGGTGTGTGTATACAAGTGTGGAGGCTCCGAGTACAACGGACGTTCCCAACTGCTTTCGCCATTGTCATACGGGCGCAGTATCTGCCGTAAAGGTGTGTCTACACCTACTATGTCTATGCTCCGCAAGCCACCTTGCTGTGTGTAGCGAAGAGAACGTTGTATATCGCTGTCACTTCCCGGTTAATTTGCGGGAAGAACGATTGCGGATAAGCCTCTAACCTCTCTAATTTTATCTTCTTGGTCTTTTGATGAGCCAAAATATTATGACCGTCTGCTTAATAGGTTGTTTGTCCGTCTTTGGGACGAAATACAATACTGATTCTGCGTGTGGGGGATCTGACAGTTTGTTGGTGGGTTTGTAGAGGTACACGTTATTAGATGTCTATGCACATGTCATACAGTTCGCGTAAATAAAGAGCTGCTAATCTGCGTACGCGGTGATGGCGCGATAGCGATCCAGATGGGTTCCATAGTATTCGCAGAGACAACAACTTGAGTTCAATATATTGCGCCTGAAACCACTGCAACGGGGTTCTGGCTCCGAGACAGTTATACTGCTGAAAGATGACACGTCTGTCGGGCAAGACATCAAGCATGAAGGGATACAGGTGGTTCTCAGCTGTCAGTGTGTCTTCGTTTACTACCACAGGTCCCATGCAAGTGCAGGAGAATGTCTCCCATAGCATAATACTGCTCCCACCAGCCTGCGTTCTTGGCGCTCTGAACGTTTCAAGCTGCCGTTCACCTCGCTGATGGCGTTTGCGGGACTACCTAGTGTAGGAAAACTGTGATTCACCTGAAGAGCCGACACGTTTTCATTGACCGACAGTCGAATTCCGATGGTCCAGTGCCCGCTGCGATACTATGTGACCTGACATGCGAACACGTAGGGCTGTGCTGCTGTGGAGCTCCATGCTCAACATAGTACGATTAATAGTGTTCTCTGGAACACTTGTGCATGCACCAACTTTGTGCTCTTTCGAAACCCCACGTTCGTCTTTCTCTGCCTCGTGATGTCTGGGTGTTGTGTGATGTCCGTAGGTTAATTAGGTTTAAGTAGTTCTAAGTTCTAGGGAACTGATGACCATAGATGTTAAGTCCCATGGTGCTCAGAGCCATTTGAGCCACGTTCTTCGAAGAGTCGCGGATGTCCAACAATTTAGCGCCTAGTAGTCCTTTTACCTCTTTCCCTAGATGCTCACCGCAACAGCGGGTGAACAATCGATCACTTTCGCCGTTTTAGAGATAGTAGTTCACAGGCTCAGCATAGTAATAATCCACACTTTGTTGAAGTAGCTTATCTGAATGAATTTACCCATTTGCATTCTATATCATCGCTAAGGTGATCATCCGTCAGCGTTCGCTCCGCTTACATACTTTTGTTATCGTATCACGTGCACGCAACGCCACATGGCGGCATCCACCGTCGCGATGACAGTGGTCATAATGTTTTGGTTTACCAGTGTAATTTCTGGACAGTCTGACGTACTGTTCGCTCCATAGTGCAGGATGCTACAGTCGCATCAAGTAACTAGAGTCAAGAAGTGGGGTGAGGAGGGGGGGAGGGAGGAGCTGCTCTTTGCAGACGAGTACTGGTTCCACGCACAACATATCAATTCAATGTGTGAAGGCTCCGAGTAGAACGAACGTTGCCAAACTGCATTCGTTATTGTCATACAGGCCCAATATCTGCCGTAATGGTATATCTGCATCATCCTGCTATGTATGGCGTTGTGTACCACTGCCTCTTCCCTCCTTTTCTGTTCTAGTTGCAAATGGTTCCCGAGAGGAAAGACAGCCACTAAGCCTTCGCGTGGGCTCGAATCCTTTTATCTTTAAGGCTATTTTGCGTGGTAAACGTTGGAGGAAACAATACAGATTTGTTGACTCTTGTAGGAACGTACACACATTTCTGTGACACTTTCGTGCTTACTAAGTGAATCTGTAACGAATCTTGGAACTTCTCTATTTCCTCAGCCAGTCCTGGCTGGTATGACTCCCTTACTGACGAGTAGTATTCGAATATTGATCGAACGAGTGTTTTGTAAGTTACTTTTTGATGAACTATATTTTCTGAGTATTCTTCCAATGAATATCGATCTAGCATCTGCCTTACTCACTTTGATTTTGCGTGTCCGTTCCACTTCAAATTGCTTCGTAGGCAATTTCAGTGATTGTCTTGCAATTGTGTATTCAAACAATGTAGGAAATTTCAGCCTTTAAGCAACAGTTTTCTAATGTCGAGACTTCTCTGTATACAACAGCATCACCGGATAAAAAGCCTCACGGAAGCTCCGACGTTATCTGCTGGGTCACTTACAAATATTGTGAAGTGTCATTGAATTCACAAAACTATGTCACCTCCTATTCGCATAGCTCAGTCGTGCCTAAGTAGCTCTTGCGTCATGGTTGGACAGTGGGCGCCTGCCCTTCGTTTGAGCCAGCTGGCTTCGTCAGACGACCTGCGCACCTGCCCGGCCAGGTCCGGAGCGCTGTGTACACAAAAGGCGCTCTGTTTCCGTGGCTCGGAATTAATTGCGAGGCGAGGGCGGCTGTAGCTCCGCATGCCTGAGCGACGTCGGAGGCCTCTGGGTCGTGTACGTCAGCACAGCGATCGCTGGCGCATCTAATTAAGGCGTGATGGCTGCAGAGTGGACGAAAGAACTCTAACTGGAAATTACATTCTGATTCCTTTTGATGATGTGTCTGTAAATTCTTCGTAGCAGTATAAGATTCAATAGAAACAGTTTTTCACGTTCGCTGAAAATCGTCCCTTGAATAATAAAAAAGTAAATGTTCGCTTGGCCGCATCGGTCGTGAGACACTGTCGGGTCCGAGCGGTTCTACGCGCTTCAGTCCGGAAACGCGCTGCTGATACAATTGCGGGTTGGAATCCTACCTCGAGCATGGGTGTGTGTGATGTCCTTAGGTTAGTTAAGTTTAAGTAGTTCTAAGTTCTAGGGGGCTGATGACCTCAGATGTTAAGTCCCTTAGTGCTCAGAGCCATTTGAACCATTTTGAACACTGTCGTGGGCTGTGCAAATTTTGGTATTTCATGGTATTTCGGCGAGTTTGGCGATTGTGATGAAGATGAGATGAAATGGTGAGGAGGACACAAACACCGAGCTCCCAAGCGCAGAAAATCGACCTGGCAGGGAACTGAACCCAGGACGGACGATCTTCAGACAACACGATTACCATTTTATGTTCCCCGCATGTCCTGTCAGAACTTTTCATTTCAGTTATCTGTGCTGATTCACAAATGAAAGTAATAATGAAAAGAGGGTCCTTTTTGTGTGAGGAATGTAAGATATCAAGATAAAATTACGATCTTCCTTTTCAGATTTACAGCTGTGTCCATCACAGCACAAAAAATAAAATGCTCATAAAGTAGAAAAAATTTAAAGGCAAATTAAAGTGTAAAGTTATCACGTCTTGACGAACTGAATTTTATATCTTACTATTCTATTAGATGTATAGTGCAACGAAAACTATAAATGAAAAGTGAGTCTTCTAGCATAATTGAAAAGCTCCGTTAGCTGTTCTTACTTACTCAGTTGTTTGTGGGCTGCATTTCAATTGTACACTACTGGCCATTAAAACTGCTACACCACGAAGATGACGTGCTACAGACGCGATATTTAACCGACAGGAAGAAGATGTTGTGATATGCAAATGATTAAGTTCTTCAGAGCATTCACACAATGTTGACGCCGGTGGCAACACCTACAACGTGCTGACATGAGGAAACTTTCCAACCGATCTCTCATACACAAACAGCAGTTGACCGGCGTTGCCTGGTAAAACGCTGTTGTAATGCCTCGTGTAAGGAGGAGAAATGCGTACCATCACGTTTCCGAGTTTGATAAAGGCGGATTGTAGCCTATCGCGATTGCGGTTTATCGTATCGCGACATTGCTGCTCGCGTTGGTCAAGATCCAATGGCTGTTAGCAGAATATGGAATCGGTGGATTCAGGAGGGTAATAGGGAACGCCGTGCTGGATCCCAACGGCCTCGTATCACTAGCAGTCGAGATGATAGGCATCTTATCCGTATGGCTGTAACGGATCGTGCAGCCACTTCTCGATCCCTGAGTTAACAGATGGGGACGTTTGCAAGACAACACCATCTGCACGAATAGTTAAATGACGTTTGTATCAGCATGGACTATCCGCTCGGAGACCACGGCTGCGGTTACCCTTGACGCTGCATCACAGACAGGAGCCCCTGCGATGGTGTACTCAACAACGAACCTGGGTGCACGAATGGCAAAACGTCATTTTTTCGGATGAATCCAGGTTCTGTTTACAGCATCATGATGGTCGCATCCGTGTTTGGCGACGTCGCGGTGAACGCACATTGGAAGCATGATGGTATGGGGTGCCATTGGTTACACGTCTCGGGCACCTCTTTTTCGCATTGACAGCACTTTGAACAGTGGACGTTACATTTCAGATGTGTTACTACCCGCGGCTCTACCTGTTATTCTATCCCATCGAAACCTTACATTTCAGCAGGATAATGCACAACCGCATGTTGCAGGTCCTGTACGGGCTTTTCTGGATACAGAAAATGTTCAACTGCTGACCTGGCCAGCACATTCTCCAGTTCTCTCACCAATTGAAAACGTCTGGTCAATGGTGGGCGAGCAACTGGCCCGTCACAATACGCCTGTCACTACTCTTGATGAACTGTGGTATCGTGTTGAAGCTGTATGGGCAGCTGTACCTGTACACGCCATCCAAGCTCTGTTTGACTCAATGCCCAGGCGTATCAAGGCCGTTATTACAGCCAGAGGTGGTTGTTCTGGGTACTGATTTCTCAGGATCTATTCTCCCAAATTGCGTGAAAATGTAATGACATGTCAGTTCTAGTATAATATATTTGTCCAATGAATAGCAGTTTATCATCTGCATTTCTTCTTGGTGTTGCAATTTTAATGGCCAGTAGTGTAGATTGTTTACCCAAAATGCCTTTTTTGCAGTTAAATAAAGTTATGCGCATTGACGTCAGAAAAGTCGTAGGATAGCGATATGGACATATACAGATGACGGTGATGTACCGCACGCAAGTTGTAGAGGTACAGTGAATTGGCAAACCTGTCATTTGTACTCAGGTTATTAATGTGAAAAGATTTCCTACGTGACTGTGCCCGCATGACGATAACTAAACGATTTTCAACGCGGAATGATACTTGGAGCTAGACGCATGCGGCACTCCATTTCGAAAATCATTAGGAAATTTAATATTCCGATATACACAGTGTCAAGAGTGTGCTGAGAACAACAAATTTCAGCATTACTTTTCACAACAGACAACGCAGTGGCCGACGGTCTTCATTGAGCCACCGAGAACAGCGGCGTTTGCGTAGAATTGCAGTGCCAACAGACAAGCAACACTGCGTGAAATAGCCACAGAATTCAATGTGAGACGTACGATGAATGTATCCGTTAGAACAGTGCGCTGAAATTTGCCGTTAATTGGCTATGGCAGCAGGCGACCGACGCGATTGCCTTTGGTAACAGCATGCTATCGCCTGCGGCGCCTCTCGTGTGCACGTGATAATATCTGTGGGACCCTAGACGACTGGAAAACCGTTGCATGGTCATATGAGTACCGATTTCAGTTGGTAGGGTTCGAGTGTGGCGCAGAGCCCACGAAACCATGGACCCAAGTTGTCAATAAGGTACTGTGGAAGCTGGTGGTGCCGGCCGAAGTGGCCGTGCGGTTAAAGGCGCTGCAGTCTGGAACCGCAAGACCGCTACGGTCGCAGGTTCGAATCCTGCCTCGGGCATGGATGTTTGTGATGTCCTTAGGTTAGTTAGGTTTAACTAGTTCTAAGTTCTAGGGGACTAATGACCTCAGCAGTTGAGTCCCATAGTGCTCAGAGCCATTTGAACCATTTTGAAGCTGGTGGCGGCTCCATAATGGTGTAGGCTGTTTTGCATGGAATGGACTGGGTCGTCTGTCCAACTGAACCGATAGTTGACTGGAAATTGTTATGTGGGGCTACTTGGAAACGATTTGCAGCTATGCATGGACTTCATGTAACCAAGCAACGATGCAATTTTTACGGTTGACATTCCGCCATGTCACGGGGCCACAATTGTTCGCGACTTGTTTGAAAAAGATGCTGGACAATTCGAACGAATGATTTGGCCACCCAAATCGCCCGCCATAGGTCCATTGAACATTTCCGGCCTATAATCGAGAGGTCAGTTTGTGAGGTGCTGGCGTGGACAAGTGTGTGTAACACTTGGACTCAACTGAATTGAGAGCTGCTCTTACGTTCAAACAAACCCTCCCCTTTAATTACCACCTTAACTTATGCACAATGGAGAAATAAACTATTAGAGAATTAGTAAAATAATCTTGTAGATGAGTAGTAAAAATGGTTGCATACGAACTACAATTTAAAGTTATTATCAATCTCTATGCCCAATAAGTACAAAAAAATAGACAGGAAATGAAATGATCATGTGACTACCAAATGATAAACAAATTAAATATCACAGAGAGATTTATGTTGTCTAATAAACATCTAAATGTGTGATTCATTGAACAAAGGCACAAAATGCACAAAACAGTGGTGATGAGAATAAATAGTTGGCAGATTTTTAAAGCGGCACCTACTCTGAAATACTGAATTCGGTAATTCATTATGAGTGGATCAATCGACAGAAATAATCATAAACCCCGACTGTGCGACAGAATACCCATCGTAAATGAAAACTCTGAGAAAAATCCACATGCAAAATTATAGGTACTGTAGCGCCAAAACGTGAGCATATGCTGCCTAAAGCATTAGACAAGAATTGCAGGGCCCTATTATGGCGATGCTCCAAATACTTTACCACCAAGATCTCGGGCAGTGTATGAACATCAGATAGCATTCAGATGGTGCAGCCACTGACCTCTGTACTGCCGGACTCTCTGATGGTCGATGATCACGGATAAAACTTGGTGAAATAAATTGTGGACCACCGAGACACCCTTACTCCTAAATCTGTGCAAGAGTAGCTCAGAAGAAGACACTTTTAATACATCTCCCCGGCGGTCCAGAGCAGACTCCCCTTCTCGCGCACAGCGCACGGACACAGAAAACTAGTGCCTGAAGATCCTACTACGCTAGAATGTTTCCTATCGTAGGAGGCTGCAGGAAAATGCAGCAGTAATCTGTGTTCCTTGCAGTCCATAAAATCCCAGCAAGCTGGATGGCAATTGCTTGTGCCCATCGTGGACGTTGACGACATTTTTCAGTAGGGCTCTCTGACGTCACATTGCTTCTTTAGTTGTCCAGTGAATCCCCTGTACTTTGCGGGACGCGCGAAAGCAGCCGTGAAAACTGCTGCCGAAAACGAATCATCACCAGGATGCTAGGCGCCAGTGCGTCATGAGTTCCTTGGCTTCAGACCTCTGAGAACCACTGAAAAAATGCTATCACCTGTCGTTGGCAAGCGAATCCCAGCCTGGAAACATCAATAAAACGTTTAACGCTGGCTCAGAAAGTCGCGCTCGCCATCACTGCAAGCCTAAACAATGGCCAAGAGCCGTAGCAGGTCGGCCTTCCTGAGGCGCCGCCACATGCTATTGTCCACTCCTACGCCTATTCGCAGAAATGTCTGCCCGACCCGACCTCACGTTATTCTGCCACACTCAATGAAGGTGGCTCTCGTGCAGCCCCAGCTCGCCCAAACAAGGACAGAACAACAAGCAATGTCCAAACACCGGTTGAAATATCGTGAACAAAAATCAGAGTCCTCATTACCGGTTTCATTTGCAGCACTGATCTTTCTCGAACCCACCCCACAGATGCACATTAATAAAATATCAAACAAACAAAATTGAAAAGAATGAGAGGAGACAGGCCAGAAGAGGCTTGTACACTCTCAAGCTCGTGCACAATATACTGCACCCGCAGTACGTTCGCAATTATGGACTACTCACTATTTTTGCAGGGTCGTTCCAACGACTTGTTGAGTCCAAGCCACATCGAGTTACTGCACTACACTTGGCAATAGGAGGTCGACACGATATTAGGACGACTCCCATGACTTTTGTCACGTCGGTCTATATATCCAAATGGGATCTCTCACATTTTAAAATTATTGAAATTAGCTTTCCTTAGAAACTTAGGGCTACTACTGATATTTGTTTTTGGCCTTGGTCCTGTATCACAGAGTATATGTTTTATTTATTTCCTTTTTTGTTCCCAGTTTCGGATTGACTCGTATTTTCCATCTTTCTACCCTTAGGTGATCCTGGAAACCTTCATTCTGCTACATAGCTTTCCACATCTGTGCAGGCCCGTATCTAAAGGGGCAGGGGAGGGGGGGGCGTCAATTTCAGGGGGCGCTAAATCTATATTATTGCAGAAAAATACCTTGTTTCACAAAGAGTCTAGCATTCAGCGCACGTTGGTCTATCGATTATTCACATGATTTTAAAGCAAACCTGTCGGTTTTTGTACATTTTTTTACACATTCTAAGTTGATTTCTGAAGGAATCATCAGTTGATCTTTGAATGCGTGCATAGCGTACGTGATGTCTCTGCCAGGGGATTCCCCGTCACATAAAAAAGAACTTTCCCTCAGACAAAAGGGGACGGCGCTATACGAGCTGAGCTGAATAAACCCGAACGGGTGAATGCCAATAGCTGTTTGTTTGTGTCGTTAATTTCGTGTGTAAATGATCAGCGTTGTTAGAATTATTGGTTTCAGACTACCAGAGTGGAAATAAACCGATAACAGAAACAACAGGTGAGAAAGATTTCATATTATCTACTCAGTGTATCCAAGAAAATGAAATTTTGACAGAAAATTTTTGCCAGATCGCTTCACTGCTAAGGACCAGTTAAACAGTCCCCGCTTAGCAGCCGCTTAAGCTCTATTTTCGGAATTGCGTGCAAAACGAGTGGTACGATCAGGTAATTACGCCTAACCGGACATTAAACGCAGGATAACTAAACCGGTGATTCTGGCAGGGTTGGTGAAGGTAACCGAGGAATAAGTTTTCACGACAAGAATAGTTACAGAATTAGTGATGACAAGATTGTTTTTTAGAACGAGGAAGGGGAAGAAACGGGAGGAATATGACGAATCCAAATTTATCTAAAAATTTCGAACTGCTACTACTTTCCGATCTCATGCTTCAGAAACTGGTGCATATGAACTAAATGTGAAATTATTTGCTAACAACGTTTTCGTTGTAGTAGGTCTAATGGACACTTGATGTTGGTACTTCGTGAATTTTATTCTGTCTTGTTATTTAGGTAAATGGGGTAGATAAAAATGACCATCTGTGCCAAAACAGTCTCGCTTACTTGGTACGTGCTACAATTGCTGCAATATTAATAGGCCTGTTGCGTTATATCTAGCAAACAGTAACACAACAGACGTAATCAAATCGAGAAACCACACCATTCTTCTGGCACTATTCCTATTAACAGCTATTTCAGTATTAGACAACGACATATTGGTTTTTCGTGTAGCAAAACGTTTGATGAACTTTGATGAGGTAATAGATTATTTCGCAGAAAGGAAAGCAGGCCGTGTAATGCTGTAGCAAGGTTAGAGAGAAAAAAATGCTGGGATATAGGGGTTGAAGAAATATGTAATGCCTTGCTTGTCTCATGTCTTTGCTGGATTTTTGTGTCCTATATTCAATTTTCTGTCACACAAAAGGGAAAGTTGTTACCTAATAGGCAATAAAGAGAGCTAATTTTCTGAAGAATTCTTATTTTCCCGGTCACAAATAGTCCCACCCAGTATTAATTGTTTTTTTTCTAAATGGGGTAGGATTTCAATCCGTCCGACTGGGAGTAGGAGAGGTACCACAGGACATTTTAATTTTCACTCCCTTAATGTAAGTTTGATGGCCTGCATTATAAAATACACACGTTTGAATACCACAGAACAAACACAGTGACGTGCGATAGAAGAATGGCGTGTGAAGAGGCGTGACACTCTACTTTGTCACACTTAAGACCAAATAACATGTCTTACATTTCCTCGAACATGAATGTTTCACATATCAAACTCTTCAGAAAGATGTGCACTACAAAACGGATATTTTTTGAAAAATCGATCTTCTTAACTTTTGGCGTCCTGTCTCAAACGCTCGATTGGGTGGAGAGGGGGGAGGGGGGAGAGAGAGGATTCGCCCCTGTTCGGAAATATCGTAGATCTAAACGTCATTCTGTGTCACATCATCATTACTTCACTGAACAGTTGAACTTAGGCTGTCTGTCGGTCCTCTGTGTCTTTTACCCAGGATGCAATGTATTGCCCCTAAGCATGTTCTTATTTGACATGCAACACAGAGACTGACGCGGTTTCATGGCCCTTCCTTTCCGTGTTTTTCGATGTTTCATATTGGAGTTTGGATTTCTCTTCTTAGCTTCTTGGCTGCTTGCCTTATCTACTCTGAAGAGGATACTGTTTTTGTTTTGTACTTTCGCAATCAACATTTTGAAGACTCTCCCGCAACTAGATCACGAGCTGCGGGCGAGAGAAGCATTGTGCATTACGGTGAGATTTACAATAGAAATTCCAAGTGAGTAGTGTCGGGCAACATATTTTGCTCTACTTACCTTTTACGAAATGCTCACAATGAGAGAAACAGAGTAAACATAGCTAATACTGACGTTTACCGACAAACATCTTCCTATGCACCATTAGTGAATGAAACAGAGGTGAAGGGGAAAAGAAAGAAATACGGGAACCACCCTCTGCTGCTTACGTGATTTCCTATGTTTTCTTTTTTGCTGTCCTCTCTCTCCCTCACTGGTGCCCATCTTACAGTGTGAGAGTTTCGTTGGCTGTTTTACGAGACGACTGGCGATTCTGAAAAAATGCAATCATATCGTTGTTGTTGTTGTTGTTTTGGTCTTCATTCCGAAGACTGGTATGGTGCAGCTATCCATGTTACTCTATCATATGCAAAGATATTCATCTCCGAATAACTACTGTAACCTACATCGTTTAGAATTTACATACTGTATTTATCTCTCTGTGTCCCTCTACGATTTTTGCCCCCACGTTTCCCTCTAACAGTAAACTAGTGACCCCTTGATTTCTCAGAACGTCTCCTATCAACCGATCCCGTTTTTAGTCAAAATATACCACACATTTCTTTTGTCCCCAGTTCTATTCAGAACCTCCTGATTAATTACAGTCCGCAGCTCGTGGTCGTGCGGTAGCATTCTCGCTTCCAACGCCAGGGTTCCCGGGTTCGATTCCTGGCGGGGTCAGGGATTTTTTTCTGCCTCGTGATGACTGTGTGCTGTCGTTAGGTTTAAGTAGTTCTAAGTTCTAGGGGACTGATGACCATAGACGTTAAGTCCTATAGTGCTCAGAGCTATTTGAACCATTTTTTTGATTAATTACATGAGGTATACATCTAACCACCATCATTCTTCTGTAGCAATTAACAGTTGCAAAATCAGGTCGCCACTAGGCTGTATCACCTTGAAAATATTGAAGGAAAGCTTGGATGACTTTCATGCTCAAGTGTTGCATACCGCTGGGCATATTATAAGATCATTTACTAACAAAATGTTCTGTTTGTTCCAGTAAAATCATTACACATTTAAATATAGTATAAATAACTAAACAAGCACAAATGTACTTTAGAGCGTGATGGTTCGGCTACAACTAATAGATGAATCGTATTACAACAGCTAAGATGTGAGTTGCACATTAAACCAACGGTACTGTGCAAAGTGTATGACAAAACAAGTTTGGCGTTCACCAGTTGTGTCAGTTAGTTAAGCCCATCCACCGCGGCAAAACCGTATCACATCGGATGGAAAAAAAGGTTTTTAATTGCCCTAGAGGCAATAAAGCAACAATGAAATCGATTTTCAACTATCGTGAGACTGCTGCCTGACTTATTCAGTATGCTGTCCACTGTTTTCCACCACAAACTGAGATCTAGAAACAGCCTGTGGACAGGCGAAGCTCATTTTCGTCTCCAAGTACGTTTCAATACGCAAAATTGCAGATTATGGGCAATGAAAAGTCTGCGCCCACATCAATCGATACCGGTTCATTTTGCCATGCATTCTGGCCATTCATTGCCCACTGTCATGTGAGAGAGAAAAGACAGTTACACAGGCAGCTAAACAGAGGAAAGCAGGATTAGGTTAGACATTAGGGAAACGAATTGAGATGGCTAAGTCACCTACCTCGCAGCATTTCCAATGGAATCGCTTCCGGCACGTGAAGATTTGGGTGCGCAGCTACTAAATGAACTCTTGCAAAGAACACAGGACAATAATATTCCTAAGAAAAAGATAAAGGCTACAACCTCTTGGAGCCCAGAACATTACACCCTGAGGCGAAGGGTAAGCTCCGGAAGAATTGCTTATCAACGTGCTGTAAGTCAATCAGAGCGCACTGCTAGGCTCCACGAACATAGGGAAATGAAGATGCACTACAATATTTTGTTTCAGGAGTCTAAAAGAATGCACTGGGAGAAATTTCTACAAAGGCAACTGCAACGTGTCATGTAGGAAAGGCCGTATAAATTACTGACTGGAAAGGTTCAGGGATCTATTACCATGTCCACAGTTCGTAAGGAATGGCTAAATGACGACTGGGAGTCAGCAGAGTACCTTCTGACCGCCCTACTTCCAGATGATAACACAGACACAATACTGAAATACATGCACAACTTAGTAGTGAACTAGAAAGTTAGTATGATGTTCAGACCTTGGTGATACCTTTCGCTCAAGAAGAAGTTGCTGTCGCAAGTTCCAAGCTCCTCATGACATCTACCCAGAGATCGTGCGGATGGGAGGTCCACTGATAGTGCCATATGTGAGAACATTACTAAACGAGGCGTTGCGAATCGGTAGGATCGCGGCGTTATGGAAAACAGTTGGAGCATTAGTGATTAAAACTGGAAAGGATAAAACCTGGTATCACCGAAAATCTATAAACCTATATGCTTATTGAACGCCTTGACCTAAGTTCAGGAACTTCTGCTCTGTGATCGGTTGCAGTAGCACAGGGAGCTCTTGCGTCTAAACCCCTGTCAAGGTAGATTCAGGAAAGGTAAGTCAATATATGTGGTTAATAGAGCTCTTCAGATTGTAGAAAATTCAAGAACGAAATATGCAGTTGCACTCATGATTGACATCGCAGGTGCATTCGACAGTCTTTGGTGGCTTGCGATGTCCGCACGCCTTCGAGATCTCGCGGTCCCCAAATGTCTCTATAAGAGCTTTGTAGATTATTGTAGTGGACATAGCGTTCAGTAGCTTGCTGGGCAGAGGTTACCAAGGGCTGTCCTCGAGGTTCTATTAGTGGTCAACTGTTCAGGAATCATGGTATTGAACCCCTACTACAGGTTAGACAGGGCAGGTGCTACTGAAGGCGTTGTCGCATACGTAAATCCCAATAGTTGTGTCTGCAGACTCCAGGGAGAGACTTGAGGGAAACGTGAATGATGTACTTGCTCAGACGCAGCATTGGCTCAAGAGCAACAAACTGGCTATAGCTGTTCATAATACCACATACATACTTCTACAGGGAAGATTTTTCTCTTGCTTCTTCCTCGAGGCTCTAAGGAACATGTGTAAAACGCAGCACTCTTTGTAGATATTTAAGCATTCTTCTAGGTGAGAAAAGAAACTTCCTAGAACGAGTAAAATCTGTTACTCAGGATGCGGCCAAAATTATGCATAACGTTGCCCCTGCTGGCTATACTGACTATAAATTACCGCTGCATGTGGTGCAGTCGTATCTACAACGCCATTGTGGGATTCCTTGCCAGCATCAGGGCGCATCGCCTTAGGCTAGGCAGCTACAAAAGAAAACTGCGACAAATTCAGCGCAGCATTCTTTTAAGGCTTACCGTTGCTTTTCGACTAACCCTGAAGATGGTAACTGGTAATCTTCGGGATATGTCCGATGGATATCGTGATACGTTACAGGGCAGCGCTGTGTTGATTAGGATGTGAGCAATATGATCGTTTGTACCAGACCACGGGAACACATTTTACGGATAAAAGACATTTACGAGCCTGAATGTGAGATGAATGGCAGTCTGGCTGGGAAACTACGAGCATTGCAAGGCCCGTTTACAGCGTACTCCCAAGCATCAAGAACCGGTTAAAACTGCGCGACATTGTCGCTGCTCGAGATATAGTCCCACTATTAACGGGTCACAGTCCATATCCCAGACATCTGCAGCGAGTGGGATGTAATAACGCACCAGTCTGTGAATGTTGAAAGCAAGGTTCTGCTGATCATGTCATTCACAGATGTCCTCTTTTTCAAGTAGAGAGAGAGAGACTGTAGACAGCTAAAATGTGACCTCCAAACAACTGTAGGTGACTAAAATTTGTGGACTAAAGTCTATATGATAGCACTTCGGATATCTAGAAGGCAACCGCCTAATTTTTATAAGATCAAATGAACACTCTGAATCTCAAAATAATGTCATCAGGACAAAAGAAGCGTTTCCTCAATTATAGATAATGATAGAAACATATGGGTTTAATTAAGAAAGAAAAAAATAAAAATAAACTAAAAAGACAAGGATGAATGCTATGGCCACCCACAAGGGCATGCATAGTCTCGAGGATTGCGAGGCACGCACGTACCAGTGTGGGTGATGTTGAACAGAGTAGCAACAACAGGTCTAGAGGTAGGTGAAGTTGTAGTTAAGAAACTTCCTGGCAGATTAAAACTGTGTGCCCGACCGAGACTCGAACTCGGGACCTTTGCCTTTCGCGGGCAAGTGCTCTACCAACTGAGCTACCGAAGCACGACTCACGCACGGTACTCACAGCTTTACTTCTGCCAGTACCTCGTCTCCTACCTTCCAAACTTTACAGAAGCTCTCCTGCGAACCTTGCAGAACTAGCACTCCTGAAAGAAAGGATATTGCGGAGACATGGCTTAGCCACAGCTTGGGGGATGTTTCCAGAATGAGATTTTCACTCTGCAGCAGAGTGAAAATCTCACAATGTGCCCTCGGTCAAACTCAGATAGTTTGTGTGCTTCTCCGTATTACATATAGACAGTGCATTCACTGGTACTAATTGTGGTCTAGCGGTTCTAGGCGCGCAGTCCGGAACCGCGCGACTGCTACGGTCGCAGGTTCGAATCCTGCCTCGGGCATGGATGTGTGTGATGTCCTTAGGTTAGTTAGGTTTAAGTAGTTCTAAGTTCTAGGGAACTGATGACCACATTAGTTAAGTCCCATAGTGCTCAGAGCCATTTGAACCATTTTGAACTGGTACTAATTGCACAGTACGTGTGTCTGGCGCAGTAATTCCGCGCCAGGAGACACTGCTATCGCCTGGACGGGTTTATATCGATAGTAGGCGGGTGGTCACTGTGTTCTGGCGGATCAGTGTATGGCTCTCTTACTTATCTCTGCATCAAGCTATACATGTTCTTTATTGTTAAATCAGATATCTTACTATGTATATGGTGTCTATATTTACTAATACGTGTTCTTCCCGCCAGGGCAGCGGACAACTTCCCACGTTTAGAATGTCTGTTAAACTTTTACTGGGAGAGTTTTGATGGATGATGGTTCGCTTGCACCGAAGAGTCACTACAGCAAAGTGAGAAAAGGAAAAAGTGGAGGCAGGCGACAGCCTGTCGCTCCCATTGTACTCTGTTTCCTCTAAGTCCTGCAGATCAGCTCCATCATCTAAAACTTCTCTCTACGTTCCCTTACCGATTTAAATGTTGATTATTTTCAACAGGTGCAACAAAAGCAGCTGAGATAATGGGTAAGACAGTCCACTCAGAAATAATATAGAAAGTCCGACCCACCGTCTCCAGGTTGGACAGAGACCCCTTCCATAGGATCCTTCAAACGGACCCTACTATGCACAATGTCCCATAGGTGTGGCGAGTATTACAATGTTACGGGGCGAAACCATGTGCTTGAACTACTCTGTCCTGTCGAAGTTGGTACTGACATAATCTTATGACCCAATTTGAAAACAAAAGGGACGTTCTACGGGGTAACGGTAAGCTGTCCAGTACTGGTCCGCGGAAGATGCAGGTAGGCGCAGAATGTCCGGAGCAACGGCCTTTCTCATGCCCGAGGCGGCAGAGCGCCGTCGGCTGAGCGCCGGCCGACAGCCGGTACATTGTCCCCGGGCCCGGGCCGCACAATGGGAGCCGCTCGGCCCTTCCGCGATATCTCTCGGCCGCGACAGCGCGGCGCTGGTCGTGCTGCGACCGCTGCCGCCATTGTTCTGGGCCGCGTGGGCGAGCGGATGAGCGCACGCCTTGCATCTCAAGCGGCCACATGTTTACAAAAGGTCGGCGCTCCGTCGTTTGCGAAGCCGCCAGCAAGTGCTAACTAGCTCTGTTCGACACGAGTCGCTCCCACACCCTGTAGCAAATGTTTGTGGTGAAGTCTACATACTGTGGGGCTTCTACGAGAAAATTAGTTGGTAATTTGCCGTGAGTGTCTCGCAGGACTCGAGGATTTCCTCGTTCTCTGACAAGTCCCGTGACATATTTTGAACAGTTGTAAGTGCATTGTGTTCAAACTACATTATTATGAAAAGCGTACCTACGTCTGTAGTTGAGTTCACTATGGATGCTTGTGATGTGGTGCTATACTCAGAGGTTGCGAATTGAATCCTGGTGGCAGAATAATCCTTGACTGACAGATTTGGTCAGCAACTGTTGAGGAGGTGGTGGTGTACAGTTTCTGCTGGGAATGTGGGTTTAATTTCAAACTTGTGCGCATGGTTTTGTGTAACACTACCCATTGTGATCCATCCATCAGCTCAGCGGTTTCCTTACTGCTGTTTGAAAGGCACAGGCTACGTGCTGGCATCAGGGTTTCAACCTGTCCCTCCTCTCTCCTCGTCACCGACAACATTACAGTAGTGTACACATGTCTCACACTCACTGAGCCGTGCGCGGCTCGTGCTCATGCCGTTTATTGCTTGGCATCTTGGCATTTCAGTTATGGCATCTCGTTTCTTATTCGATTTACTGGCGTCACTAAGTTACTGGCTTGCCTGCCCGTGACTGGCACCAGCAGCGCTTATCGATACAGTGCAGTATTTCACCGCCTCGAAACACTTGGCACGTAAAGTGCCCTCCGCCACACACCGTTGGGTGGCTTGCGGAGTATAAATGTAGATGTAGACTTCACTCGTTGCCGCCAGGCTCAGTGGCCCTGGGAGCAACAACCCGCCGACCAAAGGCGAGATCTCAGAATAGTCGAGGTTGCATTAGTAGTTAACTCTTCACCCAAACGTCCAGGGTTCTGTGTGCCACGAAGTCGTCGCTCTCGCAGCTACCCCTCCTCGATCCGGCAGTGGCAGCACGCTGCCAGCAGCCCCGGCTTGCCCTCGCTGCTGCGCCGCCAACCGACCTGATGTCCGTTCGCTACTCTCCACTCGACACCACGCGACCCGGAAATATTAGCAGTCGCTCCAAAGTTAGTACCACAGTACTCATATCGATAAGCTCTGCTGCTACCACTCAATGGCATCCAAGCCAGAAACTTAGTGACGCCAGTAAATCGAATAAGAAACCAGATGCCATAACCACAATGACAAGATGCCAAGTAATAAACGGAATGAACACGAGCTGTGCATGGCTCACTCACTTATACTCCATTTCATTGCAAGATAATATATTTGGCCAGTAAACTCTCAGTCACCTTTCTTGGTAATGCAAGTGAAAACAGTTGAAGCCATAATAACCAAGCAGAAACTCAAAAATGGGAGATCACTGATATCACAGTATTGCGGGCAGACCATGAACTGGTTACCTCAGCCCATAGATGAGCTGGCCAGTCGAAAGCGCCAAACTACAGACGTATCAGAGAGACAGAGCGCTACAACTTCGATGGCTTGATTTCTCCATGTCCACGACACTGCGATGTTATGAGTTGTGGGATAAGAAACTAGTACAGCAGGGTAACACGCTGGGGCCAATCTCATATAATTATTGCTCACTTTTGGTGTGATGAACCAGCCTGGTTGGTCTACCATCAGCTTCTCTAGCTGTGTACACACTTCTATGGAACAGCAAGTCCCAACTTAGGGACTTCAACGCTGTTAGCCGCAGTATCGCCATCCATGAAGAGACCAATGGGAAGGTTTTATTCACCCTCAATCAGTGACCCACCTAGTGACTTATCTTACAGGTGCAGACATGCAGCTGTTCTTCCGTTAGCGGTAGTATGTGCGTTTCTGTTGCCCACATTCTGCTCCTGTGGACAGCCTCCACTTTTGCCTGCCGCTCTGCTGCCTGTAGGTGGCCGTGTGACACACCTTGACTCCACAAAACCGCTGCCTGCCGCTTGTGGCATGGCTGACACCCAGAGCCACCGCACTTCAGCAGCCTTGTACCACATCTGTCATCTCAGCAGCAACCACGTGAACCATGTGATGGCTTCAGCGCATTCCTGGCACAGCACATTCCTCTTTTGCCTCGCTGTCCCAGGCAGCCTAGGACGCCATCATGACATCAGCGAATTATCGAACAATAAATGTTTGGTTCTTTAATACTGTTTCACTAAAGCCCATTGAGTATCAGAAAGGCACACACTCACCAAGCTGCTATTGTCCCCGTTGTGGATTGGCGTTCCATGGGATCCTGACCTGGACCTGCCTTCAACTTCCACCCCTGGGCTTTAGAAGTCAATGGATACAAACAACTTTGTGTTCAGGGCCATTGCAGATGTGAATGTACATTTTGTGGAGCGAAAGCTGAAACAGCTGTATGTAAGATCCTTCATTTGGAAACACAACCTGTTTCATAACTTGAAGCCACATCTTCAGGTGGGAAATATGTTAAAAAACTCACATCAATTACATCTTATGGGACCCAGATGTGGGGATGGACTGGAGAATGGACATTCATTGTCCAAATAATAGTAATCCACCAACTGTGTGTACTGTCAAACTGTAAGTAGGCTGAATGGTGCCATCAAAATCCCTCGCAAATTGCGCCAGAACGTATGACGTTATCAGGCCGGAAGTAAGAACCGCTGAATGTGGTCTCAAAAACAGCGCCCTCCATGTTGATTAAACTTACCAAAAGTCACGAACAACGTCTCATTGCACGATATGAGCTCCAGCAACAGTATATGAGCACTGAGTCTGCAGGAACAGATGGCAAGCTATCACTGTGTGGTGCATGTATGCCAGTGAGGTGCACGCCGTGCCACCACATTATAGGACAAGAACCATGAGATAACTACTTAAAGGAATTGTACAGAGATAACAAAAAGCACACTGGAGTAGTGTATATTTTCGTATATTGGAAAAGGAGACTGGTAGATGATGGTCAGTTTGGCTTTCGGAAAGTTGAAGGAAACACAGAGTCGATTCAGACATTGTGATTCATAATGAAAGTAAGAGAAAAGAAAAACCAAGGCAGGTTCTTAGAATTTATCGGCCTATAAAAACCGTTACGCATTGTGAAATAATGAGAGATATTCGAAATTCTGAGAAAAATAGTAGTAATATGTGTAAGAACCAAGAAGTAACAATGAGAATGGAAGAACAAGAAAGAAGTCCTCGGATTGAAAAGCGTGTAAGGCACGAGTGCAGTCTTCCACCCCTACTGTAAAATGAAGAAACAATGACGGAAACAAAGGGAGGTTTCAATAGGGGAGTTGAAATTCTGTGTGCAAGGATATCAACAACAAGATTCACTTTTTGTCCTCAGCAAAAGTGAAGAAGAATTACAGGATCTGTTTAGTGGAATGGTCAGTCTAACGAATACACACTATGGATTGAGAGTAAGCAAACGAAAGTGGAAAGTAATGATGAGCAGCAGAAATGAGATTAACAGAAATGGGATTAACAATAAATTTAACATGGCTGCTCTTGACCACGAAGTAAACCAAGTGAATGAATTATTTTATCTAGGAAGCAAAATAACTCATGACAGACGAGGCAAGGAGGACATAATGAGCAGAGTGGCACAAGCCGAAAGAAGCCAGCTAGGAAAGAAAAATTCTGAGAATGAACGTTTGGAGCACAGCACCGTATGGCAGTGAACATGAAATGTGAAAAAAAACGTAGAAACAGCGAAGAATGGGACGAACGAGAAACACTGGCAAGACGAAGGGAAACGGAAAAGATATCACTGAATACCTTCCATGATATTTGAGGGAGCTGCATAGGGTAGAAACTGTAGTGAAGACAGAAATTAGAATAAACTAATGGCCATTAAAATTGCTACACCAAGAAGAAATGCAGATGATAAACAGGTATTCATTCGACAAATATATTATACTAGAACTGACATATGATTACATTTTCACTCAATTTGGGTGCATAGATCCTGAGAAATCAGTACTCAGAACAACCACCTCTGGCCGTAATAACAGTCTTGATACGCCTAGGCATTGAGCCAGGCGTGTACAGGTACAGCTGTCCATGCAGTTCATCTAGAGTAGTGACTGGCTTATTGTAACGAGCCAGTTGCTGGGCCACAATTGACCAGACGTTTTCAGTTGGTGAGATATCTGGAGAATGTGCTGGCCAGGGCAGCAGTCGAACATTTTCTGTATCCAGAGAGGCCCGTAGAGGACCTGTAACATGCGGTCGTGCATTATCCTGCTGAAATGTAGGGTTTTGCAGGGATCGAATGAAGGGTAGAGCCACTGGTTGTAACACATCTGAAATGTAACGTCCACTGTTCAAAGTGCCGTCAATGCGAACAAGAGGTGACAGAGACGTTTAACCAATGGCACCACATACCATCACGCCGGGTGATACGCCAGCATGGCGATGACGAATACACGCTTCCAATGTGCGTTCACCGCGATGTCGCCAAACACGGATACGACCATCATGATGCTGTAATCAGATCCTGGATTCATCCGAAAAAATGACGTTTTGCCATTCGTGCACCCAGGTTTGTCGTTAAGTACACCATCGCAGGGGCTCCTGTCTGTGATGCAACGTCGAGGGTAACTGCAGCCATGGTCTCCGAGCTGATAGTCCATGCTGCTCCAAACGTCGTCGAACTGTTCGTGCAGATGGTTGTTGTCTTGCAAACGTCCCAATCTGTTGACTCAGGGATCGAGACGTGGCTGCATGATCCGTTACAGCTATGCGGATAAGATGCCTATCATCTCGACTGCTAGTGATACGAGGCCGTTGGGATCCAGCACTGCGTTCCGTATCACCCTCCTGAACCCACCGATTCCATATTCTGCTAACAGTCGTCGGATCTCGACCAACGCGAGCAGCAATGTCGCGATATGATAAACCGCAGTCGTGATAGGCTATAATCCGAACTTTATCAAAGTCGGAAACGTGATGGTACGCATCCCTCCTCCTTACACGAGGCATCACAACAACGTTTCACCAGCCAACGCCGGTCAACTGCTTTTTGTGTATGAGAAATCGGTTGGAAACGTTCCTCATGTCAGCACGTTCTGGGTGTCGCCACCGGCGCCGACCTTGTGTGAATGCTCCGAAAAGCTAATCATTTGCATCTTCTTCCTGTCGGTTAAACTTCGCGTCTGTGGCACTTCATCTTTGTGGTATAGCAATTTTAATCCCCAGTAGTGTATAATTGAAATGCAGCCCACAAACAATTGAGTATTTTGGATGCATATCCTATCCCACCCGACTGCCATCAATGCCAGTTCATAGTAGACTTACGTGTGTACATTTACACCCGCTATTTGTCGAACTTCAGCACTAGAATGCGGAAGCATGCGAATGGTTTTCTTTGAGTACTGTTATTACAGTGATTTCATGCTACTTTGTCCATCTCCTGTTCGTGAGCTGTAAGTTCAAGGAGCGGTTCTTGTATCGAGTAATGTGATTGGAATCCAGATTGGATGTGGAGAAGTACCAGTAGTTCGCTGGCCTCCATTTATAGACAAAGTACAGCGGTGTCAAGACCTTAGCGAAGACGGGCCGAAACTCACACACGCATTGTGAGGTGAGATGAGTAACGCGTATCATCTCGTGTTGGTTACGCTTAAGATGACTCGAGACGTCGTGTCTGGAGAAGACCACAAAGATCCGTGCTGCAAAGAGGGCTTTGCATGTAATATTCTTCCAAGCCGATGCATGCAGGTCAGGCCAGAACGATCGACGATTCTTCGAGCGGAATGCAGTTCACATCTTAGATGATCACGGAAGTGAAGGCTGTACGAAATTTAAGCACGAGCAAAAGGTACAGCGAGGCTTGCAGCTGTGATAGACCTGGGTGCGCGGCGGCCAGCGGCTGCAGACGGTGGTCCCGAAACCGCAAGAGCGGCGCGCTGGCCGGCCAGGGCCCGTGTGTGATGCCGCGGCCCCTGCCGCTGCTGGCCACTGTAATGGGAGTGCTCCGTGAGAATGGGCAGTGAGGCACGGGGCGGGGCGCGCGCGCTTCTTGCGCCTCTTGCGGTCGCCGTCCCATTTCCTGGTGGTCACCGCAACATGGGCCTCCGCTGCTGTTTGTCAGCAGCCGCCGGGTGACTGCCCTCGCTGCGCCGGTGTCCCACGGCGATTATCCGTCCGGCTGCTGCAGCCACCGGTGTGCTCCCGTTTGCCGTACAGAAGGCAAAGCTCAAGAGGCAGACAATCGAACAACTTTTTCCTCTACCAGGTGCTCGAGAGCGTTGTGGCTTTTGAACTGATGCCTTGTAATGGGATAGATTCTACAAGACCAGTTAGTTTATTAGCTTACTGTGGTTTGCAAAGCAATCAAACCAATGATACATTAGGAATCCTACGATACCAGCGGGTATCGGTATCTTCGTTTAAATGGTTCAAATGGCTCTGAGCACCATAGGACTTAACTTCTGCCGGCCGAAGTGGCCGTGCGGTATAAGGCGCTGCAGTCTGGAACCGCAAGACCGCTACGGTCGCAGGTTCGAATCCTGCCTCGGGCATGGATGTTTGTGATGTCCTTAGGTTAGTTAGGTTTAACTAGTTCTAAGTTCTAGGGGACTAATGACCTCAGCAGTTGAGTCCCATAGTGCTCAGAGCCATTTGAACCATTTGAACTTAACTTCTGAGGTCATCAGTCCCCTAGAACTTAGAACTACTTAAACCTAACTAACCTAAGGACATCACACACATCCATGCACGACGCAGGATTCGAACCTGCGACCGTAGCAGCAGCACGGTAGCGCCTAGAACCGTTTGGCCACACCGGCCAGCTATCTTCGTTTACGTAAAAATAAATTCACATAACTTAATGTTCACGAAAATTAAATATTGCATGCTTAAATATTTATATTCAATAAATGGTTCAAATGGCTCTGAGCACTATGGGACTTAACATCTATGGTCATCAGTCCCCTAGAACTTAGAACTACTTAAACCTAACTAACCTAAGGACAGCACACAACACCCAGCCATCACGAGGTAGAGAAAATCCCTGACCCCGCCGGGAATCGAACCCGGGAACCCGGGAAATATTTATATTCCATGTGGTTAAAGCAATGTTGAAATATTTTACACAAAATTTTGTAAATTATTTTTTTATTTTTGCTAAATGTGTACCAGAGATTATCTCTGACGAATATGTAAGCGCTTTTTATATGTATATTCTTCTTCATTGTTTACAGACTTGACGGTAAGTCGTTGTAAATGGAAGTATAGTCATTTGTGAGACTACAGGAAGCAAGTGTACTACTGCCCGTGTTATCCAAATCTCGTGGTCTTGCGGTAGCGTTCTCGCTCCCCGCGCAGGGGGTCCCGGATTCGATTCCCGGCGCTGTCAGGGATTTTCTCTGCCTCGTGATGACTGGGTGTTGCGTGTTCTTCATCCAACTTCCCCGCATGAGGCCTCCCGGCCAACAAAGCCATTCGATCATTTCACTGCCTGTTTTTTTCCAAATTTTGCCCTCATAATATGTGAAACTTTGCAGCTTGCAAACGTTTAAAAGATCAAGTACTTTACTATTTATATTTGCTCGACTTTATCCTTTCGTCAGTTAATTTTCTCTGTACTAGGAGATAAACCACGGACATCATCATGCCTGTAAAGTACAGTATGAAGCCAACATCAAACCAATCAGCTAAGCAAAACTTCATCTTTCCATATGTAAATTTGTCCTTCGATGGAAAGACACTTCAAAATTTTTTAAAGGACATCATTTAGCCGTTGACTGCAGAAATTACTTATTTCACAACCACAGATTCCGCCTTTGAGTCATTTTCAAGTGTACTGCAAATGCTAAAAGAATACAAAAATGAAACACAGAGCATACTCGTATATACAGAACTACATAGACATGTCATGTAGACAGTAGTATATTACAAAAAGGGTTAATATAATACATCACTTACTCTTTGCTTCAGTACATGTCAGATTTTAAAATTCTCCGACAAGTATATATCTCATCATGGAAAATACGCCTTTTTAGTGTAGAAATGCAGTTCCATCAGACGTGTGCGAAGCTCTGTGCACCTTAAAACTATGTAAATTGCGTGGTGTGTTAACAATGCTTCATTCCCTTAATTATTACCAATCAGTGTTCTGGGACACTGTTTACATGGAAAGTATTTGTAAAATAAATTATTTCTGCACTCAACGGCGAATATGACATCCTCTAAAAGATTCTACATGGCTGTCAATCCCCACAACAAGAAGTCAATCATTTCAAAATGATCACTAACGTCTGCTTTGCAGACAAGAAATTGAATATGCTGCATTGAAGAGGCAAATTACTGGTTGTAAGCACCTGTTGACAATTCCTTTTTTGTGTTTGAGAATGAAATGCTGCCTTCGCTAAGACACAATTTATAGATTAACTGTTACAATAAAGTGAAAACATCAACCAGGCACTGTTAGTAATGCTATTTATTGGCAACAAATAGCGTCATTTCCGGTTTCGTCCAAAGAGGACTATTCACAATTAAGATAAATTTTGATCTACATGTGATGTTTACTGATTGTGATGAAAGTAACTTGGAGTTGTGGTGCCAACCCAAGGAACTTTCACCACAAATAATGAACATCACAAGCAAAGAATAACAATATTTTAAATGTGATTTGACGTCTGAGGATAAACCAGTCGATTCGAAACCAGTCCGGCGATATTTGTCTCCCATAAATAGCATTATTAACTATGCTTGCTGTTTTTACTTTATTGTTAGAGTTAAACAGTATTTAATGCAGACAGGGTCTCACCAACTCAGTTTTCAACAAAATGACACAATATATTCCTTTTTCCCTCCTTTTCCCAAGCATGTTCTGTTACCCTGCGCCATTTACAGTGGGTTTTGTTTTATTTCTGGAAAAATGTTATCCAAAATTCATGGCTGTTTTCATTTCTGTTTCAGGCCTAAGTAATCGGCACAGTAACAGCACATGTCGACCAGTGGGACGAGATAAATTTTTCCTAAATTTCATCTATGTGTAAGAAAACGTGTGAGACTAAGTGAGCCTGAAGTGAAAAAGGTGCAATAAAATTGCATATAATTGCAACTCAAACAAGGGGCACTACAGATGTACAGTACGATAGAAAACCTAAGTAGTGATCACAAACCACTACTCTTTCGGAAAAAATTATTGAAAAACAATAACTCTTTAAAGTAATTCGTCATTTAATTTGCAGATCACATTTTGACAAACTGTAAAAAATGCATAAAGGCGTGCAACCAGTACATTTCCATCACCACAACTAATGTAGTTTCAGGTGACAAATGAGAACAAAACAGAAAATGCACAGCTTGTAGTTGTTGGACCTAAATTAAATCAACCTCGAACATCATTTATTTTCGTAGAAATAAAACGAGACTCACTGACGATGACACATATATGTCGAAACACGTTTGCGAAAAGAACTGTGTTTTGCAGAGGTCAGAGTTTGTCCTTGTAGTTGTTTTTGTATCTTCAGTACAAAGGTTTGTTTCATGCAGCTATCCAAGCCTCCTTATTTCCGAATGATCACTGCATCCCATGTCCATTTTAATCTGCTTTATGTATTCATCCGTTGGCCATCCTCCACCACTACCTTTCCGCACACATTCATACACACTTCCCCTCCATCACCAAACTGACGCCGGCCGGAGTGTCCGAGCGGTTCTAGGCGCTACAGTCTGGAACCACGCGACCGTTACGGTCGCAGGTTCGAAACCTGCCTCGGGCATGGACGTGTGTGATGTCCTTAGGTTATTTAAGTTTAATTAGTTCTAAGTTCTAGGGGAGTGATGACCTCAGCAGTTAAGTCCCATAGTGCTCAGAGCCATCTGAACCAAACTGACGATTCGTTCATGACCCTCTATGTGTCCTATCAACCGATCACCTCTTTTAGGCAAGTTGTACAATAAATTTCTTTTCTGTCCAGTTCTGTTCAGTACCTCCCCATTAGTTACACGAGCTACATATTTAACCTCGTCGTTCCTTCGGTCGACACATGAGGACCACCGGTCATTTTCCTTTTCTCCGTGAATAAGCGTATTTTTCCGCTTATAGACCATTAGCCCACGAACGTGGACTGTGCCTAAATAATAGACTGATAATCGGTTTTTTCTCCAACTTTCGCGAACTGTCCCAGATTTGTATAAATTTTGTTCGTTAATAGGAAATAACCCATTTTATGAAGGTCCTCGTACGTGAACCCCAGCTCATAATGCATATTTACTAATTTCAATTTCGTATTCGATGATGGACTACTGTAACAACTGTCATTTCTACAATCTACAACAATGCACGAGTAGAAGTTCTTTTTAATGACATCAATGTGGAATAATCTGATTGAACAGATGACGAATTCTTCTTTTTGACTGACAATTGTCCTGCTGAGATTGATCAAACTGATTGGTAAACGATACGGACGTTAAGATGTCGCGCCAGTAGTTACGAGAAGAGGACAACCATTTACAGTGAATTCCTCTTACATTCAAGATGAGGATGATGTAGTAAATGTGAATAAAAAGCCAAGAGGAGTTGTGTTGCAATCAGTTTCAGAAGTTAGGTTTTGATACGTTAGCTAACTACCAAAATTTAAGGCGAGGGATGTGTCAAAATGCGCTAAATCTGCTGCAATCCAAAATAAGACACATGAGTAAAATGTGGAAAGTATTTATGTATTGTGAAAATATTTCTTTTCAAGCTTATCACAAAACTTAACGTAAACATGTACTTACTAGCAGTAGCAAATTATTACTTGCCAGAAATTATTGTATGATTATCATTTTCTTTGTTTCAGGACATTAACAAAAACCTGTATTGAAATTCATATATTTCAAAAATATTAACATCAGGAAACCTATTTCCTGTTTCAAATAAAACATGTATGCATATACTGGTGAATAAAATGTTTTATTGAAGAAAAGGGAGAGAAAATAGAAAGCAAAGATTAGTACAGTTTTAAGGTAAGTGAGACTTGAGGTCCAGATATGTAGACCTCCATTCATGCCTTATTGAATGATCAAAATGTATTTAATTTCCATTTGTGTCAGTCTTGTTTGTTGGTTTGCTGGAAAATACGAAAAAAAATCCTGCGATTTTTCTATTCCATTGAAATATCTTCAAAAATGAGATCTTAACACTTAAATTTATATTAGGTAGTAACAAATTCCTGTTTTTCAGAAATGCTTTCCTTGCTACTGCCTGTCTGCTTTTTATATCCTCTCTACTTCCACTTTTCTGCACACGTAGAAAACTCATCTATTGGTTTTAAAGTCTCATTTCCTCTTCTAATTCCCTCGGCGTCAGCTGAGTTCCACAACACATGTTTCTATTTTTATTGATGTTCATCTTATATCCTCCTTTCAGGACACTGTCTACTCCGTTCAGCTGTTCTTGGAAGTTCTTTGCTACCTCCGACAGAATTACGCCATCGGCAAATCACATCGTTTTTATTTGTTCTCCTGTAAGTTTAATTCCCTCTCCAAACTTTCCTTTGGTTTACTGCTTGTCGATCTACAATACTGTCTCATTCCCTTCTCGACTAATGCTTCTAGATCATGTCATTTGACTATTTTAATTGATAAATGGTTTTTGTGCAAGTTTCTAATAACATTTCGCACCAAAACCCAAATTTTATTAACTTACAATACAATAACGCCAGTACCATATCCATAGATGAAAAACTTCTTCAGAAATAATAGTTTCGTACTTCTTGGGTATTTATCTCGGAAGTAAGCTAGTATAGTAAATGGAACTAGTATGAGTATCTGGAGTATCAAACCAAATCTGAGACTGGACTGATTGAGGATGCAGCGTGTCACCTTGGACAGAGCCATCGACGGAACATATTGGGACCTATCTTCGTTGATCCATTATGGATCGTGGGACGACGGCTGGCATGAGCTTCTTGATGCAATAATTTACCAACAGCCGTAAAAAAAAAAAAAAAAAAAAAAAAAATAATCATCCTCTTTTCCACTGGACATACGACTGTATGCAGTACATTTGATGTGTTGCATGGCCTATTTCAACTGTGTGGTATGGTTTTATGAATAATAGCGTATACATATGTTCATACATCATGCTATACTGGAGTAAAACAGTGAAAACTATTAACAACAGCTTGAAATAGGCAGAGGCATATGTGCCCTAATGTTACATATAGTTTTAGTGATATAAAATATGTTTTTGAGCCACTTAAATAGTTAACATGATCCCTGTCAGTTGTTAACGTATGTTCTATATTTTTTTATTTTTTTATAATAGTACATTTCTTCTATTCATTGTACAGGGGCCTGAAGATGGCATCAATATAATGCCGAAACTGGAAGCACATAGAAGTTCATAAAATAAAATAAATTTCTACAATACAAACGGCTGTTGGTAAATTATTGCATCAAGAAGATATTGGGTGGGACCTATGTTGTTCACACACTATATTGACGACCTGACAGGCAGTATTGGTAGCAACCTCTTGCCGACTTCTATAATGAAGTACTCTCTGAGGACTGTTGCACAAATGTCGAGTCAGATCTTGATAACATTCCAAAGTAGTACAACAATGATAAACTTATATAAGTATATATAAAAATAAAATGTAATACCCTATCACTGCAACGTCACTGAGTCACAACTGGAATCAATCAACTCATACAGATAACTGTGTCTAACTCATTGTAGGGATATGAAATGGAATGATAACATAGGCTCAGTCCTAGGTAGGGAAGGTGGCAGACTTCAGGTTACCGCCAAGATAGTAGAAAAATCAGCCAATCCACAAAGGTTACAAATCACTTAGAATATTATTTAAGAGCGTGGGACACGTACCAGATAGGACTTACAGGAGGTACTGGAATTATACAAAGAAGGGAGGCACACAGGTCTGTTTGCCTCACTGGAGGCGGTCACGGAAGTGTTGAAGAACCCGAAATGGCACAACTTTGACGATACTGTAGGCGCCAGTGACAGCCTGCTTTCACAGTTTCAATCAAGAACTGGTATTATGTGAGAACTCCAGAAATATCTTTGAGCTCTCAACGTATCGCTCCCACCAGGCTCCTGAAGACAACATTAGAGTAATTATTGCATGCACCGAGACGTTTAAGCAGTCGTTCTTCCCGCACTCCCTACGCACCTAAAATAGGAAGATACCCTCACACCGATACCGGGTGGTTATAATTAAAGAGCAGCTACTCAAGAAGGCCAGTTGTGGGCTGTAATTATCGTATGGCAGGGAAACTGGGTAGATATGCTAATGCGTCAACGCGGAATTGACTTACGCTAAAAAAAAAAAAAAAAAAAAAAAAAATAAATAAATTTGTTACAGTTTTCGCCACAAGGTGCAAATCTGACTCTGTACACCGTTTGTGTGTGACATCCATGCTGTCACTTGACAAGCCATAAGGCGAGTGAGTAGGATGGCTCGAGAGAAGAGAGAACTTGCGCTGTTTATGTGAACGGCAGCAATTACACTGCTGCCTTGAGAGAGCATCGCTGACTGAAGTGTCTGAGCAGGGGCCCGATATCATGCAATGGTTTAAAGAAGAGGATAATGAAATTCTCAAACATGGGTGAGCTTCATGTGGCACCTAGAAGAGGAAGGCGTCCTGTCTCGGTGGAAGTCATTGACGAGTTTGCTGTTGCCGTAGCTGACCATTTAACACGTGCCCCGGATATGGCTAGAACCCATGTAGTGCCACGAGAATTGTCCATCCCATGGACAGCACTATGGAAAGAGTTACGGTCTACTTAACCCTGGTACAAGATACAGACGGTGCAGCAACTGAAACCTCATGAGCCGCAGCAATGTTCCGAATATGCTCTTCGGTTTCTAGCAAGATTCGAAGTTGATAACATGTGGCCGAATAATATACTATGGTGTGACGAGGCCCATCTTACGCTAAAGGATGCAGTGAATTCACAGGACTGCCGAATCTGTTGTACTGTTAAGCCACTTGTTGTGCACTCACCTTATGTGACTACGGAGTATCGATGGACAAGCACGTTTATTCTTGGTGCATTCTTCTTTGAAGAAAATACAACCAGAGGGCCTGCCAGCTGTACTGTGGCGTCTGCAGGTTATCGAGACTTCGTCGTACAGCAAATGATTCGTGCTTCAGAAGAGCAAAGCCGTATAGAAACCACTGTTTTCATGCACCTCATGTCTTTCGCCCAGTGAAAGATCTGCTTAATGCAACTTTCCACGAACATGTTATCTCCCGAGGATTTCCAGATGTATGGCTTGCTAGATCATCTGATCTCAATCAATGTGACTTTTGGCTCTGGGGCTATCTAAAAGACTGTGTTTGCCAGGGACGCGTTCGATCTCTATCTGAAGCCCAATATACAGGAACCGCTGCGAGCAGCTATTGATTACATCGTTTTACGGGTGAAGTATCTCTTCGACGTCTTTGGTGCTCATATTCAACAAACTGTGCGAACGACGGTTAGTAATAAAAACATCACTACGCTTTTTCACTTGTTTGACAGGTACCGTTCCTAATCCGTTACATACAGAAACATTCCTGTACGTCTTTCTTGCATTCACTGCGTCAGATTCACGTCCGATGAACAAAACTGGAACTAAATTATTTTCAGTGCAAATCAGTTCATATAAATGAATGAGATTATCTGCCAAGTTTCGCTGCCATACGATAGTTACAGCCCACACTGGACCTTTGTGTGTAGCTGCACTTCAGTTAGAACCACCTGGTACTTGGAATGGTTGCAAGCAAGGGGAAACTAAAGCCGTAATTTCTCCCATAGGTATGCTACTGCATTGTTGGACAAGGATGACATCATCTTGGGTAAAATATTCCGGATTTGAATCTCCGCGTTGAGAGTACTCTGAAGGACGTCGTCATTTCAGAAAAATCTGGCATTCTACAGGTTGGCGAGTAGAGGGTTAGATCTCTCAATCGGAGGAGTAGACTGAAGAATTTGAAAAGGAAACAGATTGGTTGAAATCAGATATAGTCGAAATTTATGAATTGCGGAGGCAGGAAGATGAGAACGTCTGATGCTGGTGAGTGCAGGGTTAAAAATAATGAACCAAATAGAGGTAATGCAGTAATAATAGGTCTAATTCTGAATAAGAAAATAGCAATGCTGGTAAGCTACTATGACCAGCAAAGTGAACGCATTAGCGTAACGAAGATAGGCAAGAAGCCAGCATGCATCACAATAGTACAAATTTATAAGCCAAACAGTACCGCAGGAAATGATTGAAAGAATGAATCATTAGATTAAAGTAATCAGTCAGATAGTTAAGTGATATGAAAAAATTGATTGACTTCGGAGACTGGAATACGGTAGTAGGATAGGGAAGAGAAGGAAAAATGGTAAGAGAATACGGACAAAGAAAAAGGAATGAAACAAGAAGCCATCTGGTAGAAATTTGGACAGGGCATAATTTAATCATCTCTAATACTTGATTTGAAAACCATGTAAGAAGGTTAAATGTGTGGAAGTGACGTAGACACAGAGAAAGGCTACAAATAGATTACATAATGATAAGAAATTTCAAAAGCATATTTTAAATTGCGGAACACTTCCACGGCAAATGTGCAGTCTGATCATAATTTTTTGTTCATGAACTGTAGATTAAAACTTAAGATATCGCAGAATGAGAGGGAATTAAGAGGATGGTACCTGGATTAATTGAAAGTACCAGAGGTTCGGGCAGTTTCAAAAGAGCGTTAGCCAACGATTGACTGTAACAGGGATAAGAAACGCAACAGAAGATGAGTGGGAGGGCCTTGAGGGATGGAATAGTGGAGGCAACAGGGAAATAAGGGGAAAGACAAAGCTCAGTAGAAATCTTTGGATAACATACGAGATACTACGAATCTGACTAACGAAAAGGGAAAATAATGTAGCAAGTGAAACAGATAAAATGGAATACAGATAAAATGGAATGTTGGATAAAAAGTACCTCCTGCCTGGCATTTCACAGTGACCTACAGACAAAAGGTACGTTAACAGGTATATGCTGAGACAGATACCAGTAGATCATTCATTGAAAGTGAATCGTTATCTTCATCTGAACATAACAGTTACTGTTATGCGCTTATCTTCCTACGATTTGTGCATGTAAATATTTGGTACATGAATATACGAGGTGTGATCAGAGAGTAATAGGAATTTTTTAATTTCGCTAGCCTTATTCATCCGATTTTTGAAACTTTTTTTTCATTTTGTTGGCTCCTGATTTACCTTCGTGTTTTCAGCTATTTTGAATATTTAGTTTATTGTTAACGGTCGAAAAGGTTACACGTGTGTTCGAGTGCTTGACGAATTTTAACTTTCATAAAGGATTGATAAAAGAATTTGCATTACATTTTGCTTGAAAGTGGAATTAAGTGCAGCACCGCACTCGGCATGTCGACTGTGGCTTTGACTAATCCACTATGAGTAAGACAAGAGTTTACGAGTGGTATAAACGTTTCAAAAAGGGGCAAGAAAACTTTGAAAACGACGACTGCCTTTGACGGATTAGCGCATCAGTTGCTGACTTTACTGTGGAAGAAGCATAGAAAATGGTTCTGGAAAACCACCGAATCGACATCATAGAGGTTGCTGATGATGCCAATATATTCTTTGTCCCATGCTAAGCAACTTTTTCGGATGTTTTGGGCATGAGATGTGTAGCAACGAAGTTAGAACCGAACTTGTTGAATTTCGACCAAACACGACGTCGGGTAGACACCGTTCACGAGATAGCGAATGAAGCCGACAGCGAACCCGAACTTCTAAAGATGGTTATAACAGGTGACGAAACGTGGGTATACGGGTATGACGTCGAAACCAAGGCCCAATCATAGCAATGCAAACTGAAGAGCCACATGTGAAGGTTCTTCCCACTGTTTTCTTCGATTCCAATGGGATAGTGCATCATAAACACCTGCCTTCTGGTTGTACGGTCAGTAAGGAATATTACCTGGAAGTTATAAGCCGTTTGCGTGAAGAAGTCCGAAGAAAACGACCAGAATTGTGGCAAAATCACTCGTGGAAATTGCTTCACGATGATGCTCCCACTCACACCTCAATGCTTGTTCGTGATTTTCTGGCAAAAGATAGAACCGTAATATTGTCTCAGCCACAGTATTTGCTGAACATGGGCCCCTGCGAATATTTTCTATTCCTAAAGCTGAAGAAAATCATGAAAGGGCGTCGTTTTGCGACCGATGATGAGATGACAACTGAATCGCTGAAACAGCTAAAGATCATAACGACAATTGAATTCCAGAAGTGCTTATAAGGCTGGAAAACACTCTGGCATAAGTATTTTATAATATGGGTGGGGTTACTTTGAATGGGACAAAGTTGATGTTAATAAATAAAAAAAGATTCCTTAAGACGTATACTCCGTTACTTTTTTATTACACTTTATGTTTTTGGGTTCAATACTTCCATTTTTTTTCAGGGGTAAGACTTCTGTCAATGTAAGTGGTCACATTCCCCTGCAGCACAACAACAAAACACGTTTTATTTACTTTAGGCGGCAGACTAACGTCGGGTCCTATTCTGAAGCCAAGACAGTGTCTTCACTGTTCGGCGCAAATTTGGCTGGCGAGGAGAAAGTCGGCAGCAGAGAACAGAAGTCCAGTCAGTTAGCAATCTGGCTGGTGCGGTTACTGCGGGCGTGGACCACAGCTGCACAAACGAATGACGACGATTTGTCACAGCACAGCACGACCCCCGCCCTCGGCTCTTGCTTTCTACTCCACTCTCTCTCTCGTGACCGCTGGGCTGTTCGTAATCCATCTCGAATCTGAATAATGTATTATTATAGATTGTCCATCACTTAGCAATAAGGGGAACGGCCCCAAGCTTATGTTGGTTCTCATTTACTCGAAACGAAGGAACGTCCAGTGATCTGCGAGGTCATTTGCGATGGAACACTTTCAGACTTGACAAGAATACAAGAATGGGGAAAGAAATCAGTCCTGGACTTGGCAGTGAATTCAGTCTGGCATTTGCCTTAAGAGGTGAAGCCAAACCACAAGAAAATCTAAATCGGTGACAGGAGGGCATTGACACCCTGCTCTTCGTGAATATGATGAAATGTGCTTCATGCTATCCCATATCACATGGTGTCATTTCATCTGACCTCAATTTGACGAAATCGTCTCCATGCGAACGTTTCATTTGGGATTGTTGTCCAAAGATGTTTCACAGATTTTTAAACCCCTTAGTGTGTAGAAGTTGTCGCCTCAAGCATGTATCATCACATTCAAAAATATCCGAACAACTTGAACTGCATTCCGTTTGATTTCGGCCTGTGTTTATGGTTCGGTACTTGTTTTCGAGTTGAGTGTGGGTGTGGTGTACCAAGAAAAGGGGTTCATAAGGTGAGGCAAAATGCTACGTTCGATCCACTGTCCAGTTTCGATGCTTCTGTACCCACTGCAATCCTAATTGATATTATCGTTGTCAAAATGGAAACGTTCATGTTCAGCTATGTGCTGAACATTGTGCCGTGGAACACTTGTGCCTGCATCACTGTGTTATCATATCTGCCACAAACTGCCATTTATCTTGCTTTGCAGAGTGGGCAAGCATCGACATCCACATTCTATGATGACGTTTGGACGTCCAACACCTTCTCGCCCATAAGTGGTTTCACTGTCCTTCAACCACTTTCTATAGACGTTCACAGACACTAGATCAGCACTGCCATTTTCTAGATGCTCGTTAGCAGGCACTCGGGTAATCTGCTCCTTGTAAAAGTTGCTTATATCAGTGTATTTCCCCATATGCGACCTGTATAGTCGATGCAATGATTCTCTGTTCGCCTCTGCTTATGAATTCGCCCAACTGCATCACCCCGCAGCGCCTGCGGGTAACAGTCTCTTGGTACGCAGCGGCTGTAGCGTTTTGGCTCATCAATGAATGTCCCATTAATACTATTTTAAAATATTTTTTATTGTTCTTGTCCGTCATTACTCTTTGTTACCTTTGTTTTTACTCCGTTCCGTTACATCTCTACCTGCCACTCGCCGACTACGAAATGCTGACATGAAAAACTGGTCACTCTCCGTAAATCTCAGTTTCCCTTGAGATGACGAATGGCAGCATTCAGCTCTTAAGCCCTTGGCAGATTTTAGTCATCGCTGTAGTTCATATATTGAAAGTTTATACAGCTAGGTGGATAAAAAGAAAATCTCTGTAGGGATCGTATTTCACCTTACTGCCATTACGATGAGTGCACTCCTATCCTGCTCCCAACGGCATAATCCCCGATTGGCGGGCTTTCACCCTCTCCAACCAGCACGCCTTGCATCACAGTAACAATGCCACAGAAATCAGTTCCCCGCCAAAATACAATACATTTACAAACTACACACATTATGGAATTTCAGAATTAACTGCAGTGCTTTCATACGCTAAATTATATTGCTTGTGAATTAAACACATTAATCAATTGCGTTCATTAAGTACCAACATCCCTTGGTGCACCATTCCATAACGGTGGTTTTCGACAGACCATGCTACCCCATATAAATTCTTCATTCTCCGATGGATATCTGCCGATGTTTTTCCATCGGTAACCAATAGAAGAATAACAGTACGTTATCCCCTTTGGACGCTTTAGGTAATAACGTCATGCACGTTTCCGCATTTATGCAGGCAAGTTGAAAAGACATGAATGTCACAGTAATTCCTTGCCTATATGTCGGTGCTCATATACTCGCATCGGAGTGTATATGCATTGCATATAAATTGCAGGAACACCCTAAAAACGGAAACTTCTTGATTGCCCCCTTATATTTAGCGTAATATGTTCTGGGATTACGGTATCTCACTACAAAGTGGTTAAAGCTTATATGCTATTAGGCACGGTCTAAAGTAAAAAGCCAGCCGGAAATATCCATTGTCTACAAAGTGTGAAAAAAGAGTATGACGAGCCAACATGAAATGCTCAAATAAAAGTTTTACGTGTGCCAATGCATGTTTGCTGCCTTTTTTTGTTTTTACTTTTGACGGTACCTGATAAAACATCTCGTGAACAGAAAAGGGAAATGTATCTTACAGCTAGGAGGAGTAATGATCCAGAAACAATGAAACACTATAAAAACTACTGTATTAAGAAAAATTATTACAAAGTCCGCATATGAATTATGTCTGAGATTATCACATCTGATATTACAATTAAAACAACTTGGAATATTGTTAAAAGGGAAACAGGGAAACAGAGAGCTCGATGACACTCGATGATAAGTTTGTTACCAAGAATTTAGAAGTAGAAAATATTTTTAAGCATTGTAGAGAAAATTGGATCGAGCTCTCCGTTAGAAAATGCAAGGCAGTATATGGAAGAGGCAATAACTATGCAATTTGATAAAACTGAAATTCAACCCACCTCTCTTACTGAAATTAGGAAAATAATAAATTCATTCAAAAGGAAATTGATGGCATTTGTAACAGAATACTAAAACCTTGTTCCCAACAGATAAGTAAGACTCTCAGTCACATATGTGATAGCTCACGGAAAGAGGGCATTTTTCCAGATAGACTGAAATATGCTGTTGTCAAATCATCGCATAAATAAGGGGATAGGGCTGATGCTAACAACTTCTGCCCAGTCTCACTTTTCTGACCTTTACCCAAAATTCTTGAAAAAGTAAGCTATTCAAGAGTAGCATACCACATATGTAAAAATGAAGTGCTAACAAAATGTCAGTTTGGTTTTCAGAAAGTCTTTTCAACATAAAATGCTATATACGCTTTCACTGATCAAATATTAAATGCACTGAATTACCGATCATCACTCATTGGGGTATTTTGTGATCTCTCAAAGGCTTTTGATTCTGTGAATCATGAAATTCTTCTGCATAAGCTTAAGTATTGTGGTAAGAGTGGGACAGTGCGCAAATGGTACAATTCATATTAAACTGGAACAATGCAGAAGGCTGAAATTAACAGTAGAGATAGTCTGCAAAAATCATCAGAGTCCCCTAACCTGGGAGGTATCAAGAATGGTCTCCCATAGGGTTCAGTCTTGGGCCCCTTATTGTTCATAATATATATTAATGACTTGCCATTCTATATTCATAAAGCTGCAAAGCTAGTTCTTGCTGATGATACAAGTATAATAATCATACCCTGCAAACAAGAACCAGTTGAGGAAATTATAAATAATGTCTTTCAGAAAATTATGAAGTGGTTCTCTGCAGACGGATTCTCACTAAATTTTGAGAAAACGTAGTAGTGGTGGTAGTTAGTGTTTAACGTCCCGTCGACAACGAGGTCATTAGAGACGGAGCGCAAGCTCGGGTTAGGGAAGGATTGGGAAGGAAATCGGCCGTGCCCTTTCAAAGGAACCATCCCAGCATTTGCCTGAAACGATTTAGTGAAATCACGGAAAACCTAAATCAGGATGGCCGGAGACGGGATTGAACCGTCGTCCTCCCGAATGCGAGTCCAGTGTGCTAACCACTGCGCCACCTCGCTCGGTGAAAACGTAGTATATACACTCCTGGAAATGGAAAAAAGAACACATTGACACCGGTGTGTCAGACCCACCATACTTGCTCCGGACACTGCGAGAGGGCTGTACAAGCAATGATCACGCGCACGGCACAGCGGACACACCAGGAACCGCGGTGTTGGCCGTCGAATGGCGCTAGCTGCGCAGGATTTGTGCACCGCCGCCGTCAGTGTCACCCAGTTTGCCGTGGCATACGGAGCTCCATCGCAGTCTTTAACACTGGTAGCATGCCGCGACAGCGTGGACGTGAACCGTATGTGCAGTTGACGGACTTTGAGCGAGGGCGTATAGTGGGCATGCGGGAGGCCGGGTGGACGTACCGCCGAATTGCTCAACACGTGGGGCGTGAGGTCTCCACAGTACATCGATGTTGTCGCCAGTGGTCGGCGGAAGGTGCACGTGCCCGTCGACCTGGGACCGGACCGCAGCGACGCACGGATGCACGCCAAGACCGTAGGATCCTACGCAGTGCCGTAGGGGACCGCACCGCCACTTCCCAGCAAATTAGGGACACTGTTGCTCCTGAGGTATCGGCGAGGACCATTCGCAACCGTCTCCATGAAGCTGGGCTACGGTCCCGCACACCGTTAGGCCGTCTTCCGCTCATGCCCCAACATCTTGCAGCCCGCCTCCAGTGGTGTCGCGACAGGCGTGAATGGAGGGGCGAATGGAGACGTGTCGTCTTCAGCGATGAGAGTCGCTTCTGCCTTGGTGCCAATGATGGTCGTATGCGTGTTTGGCGCCGTGCAGGTGAGCGCCACAATCAGGACTGCATACGACCGAGGCACACAGGGCCAACACCCGGCATCATGGTGTGGGGAGCGATCTCCTACACTGGCCGTACACCACTGGTGATCGTCGAGGGGACACTGAATAGTGCACGGTACATCCAAACCGTCATCGAACCCATCGTTCTACCATTCCTAGACCGGCAAGGGAACTTGCTGTTCCAACAGGACAATGCACGTCCGCATGTATCCCGTGCCACCCAACGTGCTCTAGAAGGTGTAAGTCAACTACCCTGGCCAGCAAGATCTCCGGATCTGTCCCCCATTGAGCATGTTTGGGGTTGGATGAAGCGTCGTCTCACGCGGTCTGCACGTCCAGCAAGAACGCTGGTCCAACTGAGGCGCCAGGTGGAAATGGCATGGCAAGCCGTTCCACAGGACTACATCCAGCATCTCTACGATCGTCTCTATGGGAGAATAGCAGCCTGCATTGCTGCGAAAGGTGGATATACACTGTACTAGTGCCCACATTGTGCATGCTCTGTTGCCTGTGTCTATGTGCCTGTGGTTCTGTCAGTGTGATCATGTGATGTATCTGACCCCAGGAATGTGTCAATAAAGTTTGCCCTTCCTGGGACAATGAATTCACGGTGTTCTTATTTCAATTTCCAGGAGTGTACAATTCTGTACAGTAAATGGCATAACACTATTGATAAAAGCCTGTTTCTAAGCAGAAAATTCAAAATTTCTGGGTGTGTGCATTGATGAGAAACTGAATTGGAAGAAACACATCGATGATCTGCTAAAACAGTTGTGTTCAGCTACTTATGTTATTAGCGTTATTGCAAATATCGACGATAAGCATTTCAGTATATTAGCTTAATACGCCTATTTTCAGTCACTGCTTTCATATGGCATCATATTTTGCGGTAATTCATCATTAAGAGAAATAGTGTTCATTGCACAAAAGCGTGTAATCAGAATAGTAGCTGGAGTCCAACGAAGATCACCTTGCAGACATTTATTTAAGGAACTCTGGGTATTCACAGTACCTTCGCAATACATACATTCACTTATGAAATTTGTTATTAATAACCCATCCCAGTGCAAAAATAACAGTGAAGTACACAGCTGCAGCGCTAGAAGAAACGAAGATCTTCACTATTCTGGGTTAAATCTGACTTCAGCACAGAAAGGGGTTAAATCATGCTGCCACAGAAATCTTTTGTCATTTGCCAAATAGCATTAAAAGTCTGGCAGATAGTCAACCAACATTTAAAAACAAATTAAAATAATTTCTGAATGACAACTCATTCTACTCAATAGATGAATTTTTAGATATGAAGTACTAACTTTAAAAAAAATAAAAAAAGATATATTTTGTGTAAAGAAGACTTATGTTAAAGTGACTCATTCCACATCATTACGAAATCTCGTATTCATGATCTATGGAACAAATATTATTGTATGTATGTATCTATATGAAGCTTTAAACCCTTTGCATTAGGATAGCGTAGTCCCGGATCATGTTGTGGTTAAATATATGACATATTTGGCTACTGGTGCGTAATATACTTACTACTGGCGTGTCTGCTGGAAGTGAAAGAACGTAACAGAGCTAATCACCTTTGAAGGCTTTCGGGATGATATTTTAACAAGTGCTCCTACAATTGACAAATTACTCTTCCGAAAAATTATTTCTTCGGGCTTAGAAATGGTACGCTGCTCGCGCTTTAACTCTGTTAATACCATTTTCCAATTACTGAAATTATGTTTGCAGCACTCGTCCTTTTCAATTATTGCTCTTAAAATAAGTGTTTTATACGTATCTAACAATAAGATAGACACGTCTCAAGATGTCTATGATTGTGACCTGGCGTGCACTGCCCAAAACGGTAAAACGTTACTTGTGGCTTACTGACACACCTCTACGAATACCAAATTGTGATGACCGAAATATATTTCCTAACTTGATAAGCCTTATCTTTATTTCGTTTGTATTTCCCGAATAGTCGTCTCGAGGTTAAACTTAGGAAATTGTAGCTTAATACTGAGTGATGCAGACATTATTCTCCTCTCCCACCACGTATGAAGAGGAAGATGGAAAGTAACTGGGGCGTCATCTATTCTCTGCCACACACATTATTGTGACTTGAAAAGCTAACATGTAGATCCTGATGAGAGCAGCGACACACTGAACAATCTAACAGTGTGTCATGATATTAATTTATCCGGTACCCGCAGTAGGAGGTCTGTATAGAGGATATCACATAATTAATCAATGTCGTATTTCATAAGAACATCCCTCTCTCGAGACTGAGCTGTGCTCACTTCCTGTCTGTGATTCATTACTGCCTTACGTGGGTCTCGATGTTTGTTGCTCTGTCGGCACACCCATTTCTCCTGTTTTCATTCTGTCGGTTTGAATAGCATTGAGAAGAACGGAGTGAATAATTACATGAAACAGATATGACGAATTGACCTTTCCAGCAAACCCATTACGTCAACTCTAATTGCTATGGTTTCTCAACTAATTCAATTGAAAACTACTGACAGTTAGTCCCAGGCAACAGTCATACGGCGGCACACAAGAGCGCTGAGTTATAATGTTTCTACTCACGAACGTAACTATATCTATCGCTCATTATGTGCAATAGAGCTTCGATTCGTAATGATATTACAAGTAAGCAAGTACGTGCGGATAGCACCGTTGTTTACTTTCTGTACATGTTTGAAGTATACTGAAAGCAATTATGGAACAACTTATAAACGCGCACAATAAAGAAGTGAACGATTAGAAGTCGTCTTTGTGTGGCTAGTACGTTCTGCGCACAAAGAGTTGTCCAATTTTTGTTTTTTCATTCATTACCTGGAATCGAGTAATGCACTCTGCATAGAATACGATTTATCTGAAGCCGTTTTTACATCAATACATGGACTCTGCAAAGTTCAGTTACTCCCTTCTGTCATAAGACGGTTTTAGAAAGTAGTACCAATACCTGCTCTCACGAAAAAAAAAATTCTCCTTTTCTAAAAGTCGGATGGTCCGAAGCTTCGTCTTGAACCACTTAATGGACGTTCCTCTGCTTGCTCGATTACAAATTTTCTTTTATCCACTAAGAGCCTGGACTACGAAACAATCATCGATAGGCAGGAAGTGCATTTCACACAACTTTCCTTTTTTTATGGGTAGCACCGACATTTTCTAGAAGTGTCGTGTGAGAGGCAAGAGATAACGTGGCTCCTTGCATGTGGGGGATGTAGAGAATGTGAGCTGCGTTCTGAGTTGGAAAAAAGAAAATGCTTTTCACAATGTATTAAATGATACAATGTTATGGCTGTAACGAATTATTATTTCCGTAATGTAGCATTAAATATTATACAGGGTTACTGAAAATGATGTAGACACTTTCAAGTGATTTTAAAAAAAGTCTACATTCAGATTAGATACTATAGATCGAAACAGCAACTCAAGAAGTTTTTTGTGCCATGTTCACTAATGTTCGATATGCGACCCGTTAGTCACACGGCACACGTGCAGTCTACAGTCAAATTCAGCCCACATTTGCGCTAAAGTGTCCGCATTGATGTCAGTCACAGCTGCCCTGATATGTCCGTTCAGAAAGTGGTGTTTTGAGGAACTGGAGGTGTGAAAACACTATTAGATATAACCCCAGCTAAAAATCAATCCGTGTCAGGTCCAGTGAAGATGGGGGTCATGCCAACAGCTAGAAATGGACCGCTGATGCACTACCGATCCATCGTCATAGTAGCTCAGTACCCACAACTCACTTTACGGAAGTGCAGTGGGGCACCGCCCTGTTGTCCTCTTGCAGATGCGTCATGAATTTTGGAAAATGCCATCTGTGTTGATCTGGTAGCCATGTTCTTGGAGATCACTATAAAAAAACAAACTTAGTGAATTGCTGTTTCCTCACCTTTAATCACATAATACCTTATCTCAATACAAAAATTTCTTACAACTACTTGAATTTAGAATAACCCGGTATTCTAATTTAACCTTACGATGAGTTACTGCCGTTCTTCAAACGGCGTTTGAAGGCGGAAGTGTCGTATGGCACTTGTCTGTAACAATGTCATATATTGAGCCAATTTTTATATCCTTCCTCCATTCTTTGTTTGCTTTTATCTTCAAGATCTTGTTATTTAGAAGTTTATTCCGGATAATGTTGCAGTTGAAAAGTTCGACGTACTTCGACAACATTGGGTGCACTAACGGATGGGACGATTGCTATTTTTGTTTTAACATTTTCATTCCATCCCAGGACGAGCACGGTGGGAAATTTTACAATCTTTCTGGTTGACCTCTTCAGTCATAATACGCAAGATTTTTATTTTTTATTTTTTATTTTTCGCCCTCTTAGGAACTGACTGAAGCACTGGAGTCATCTTAAGTGTGCCCTGAGTCTGTTGAAGTTAGCTATCATCTGGTTTTTCTTTCCATTTTACACCGTTCATAATTGAAACTGCAACACAAAGATGGATAGTAAACAACGAAATATTGTTATTGTGGGTATGTAGGTGGGTACATAGGAAGACTACGTGATTAAATCTGGTGATGATTTGGGGGTATACAGGCACCTCTAGCAACAACATTGGCTCTAGCTGACTGGGCAACTGATATTGAATGAGAGATACGGGTACCTAATCCACGCTGCTTCAACTATACATTTTAGAGTTCACCAATCGTAGTTGCTAGTGCGTGTTGGTGTGCCCGTCCCTCGCCAACTTACGGCCAAATGTTTTCAGTGGATGAGAGAACTGCAGCATGTGTTAGCAGGCAAACCCCCTCCGTAACGTGGTATGGCAGGACAGCGCGGAAACTTGCCGTCTTCCGTTATGTTGCTGGTCTAACCTGCGGCACTTGCGTTGTGCGGCTACCTCGAGCGCCCACCGGCGATTATAGTAAGGGGAAATTTAAGTGTAGTGACTCAAGACAATACATTACTTAATCGTACTCTGGGTATGAGTGCATAATTCACGCTACGTCGGCGTACTTGGACAGGTCATAACAACAACCTGTACGCTAGAGGATTATGCCGAAATGTCCTAAAAACCTTCGTGTTTATCAGAGGCATCATATAAATTGCTGCTAAGACCAGTTACAACACTCCCGTGACGTTCGTAGAGATGTGCAAATTCGTCACACCTCGACAAGAGGTCTCCTTCCTGCCGTCATCTACTGATGATGTCCCTTTCGGAGCAGTTGACAGCCCCAGGTCGTGAACTCACAGACTCGGTACTATGTCGGAGTGTTTTTAAGTGAAAATCATAGGACAGTGAGGAAATTGGTTTCAGTAACAAACACTTCAAGCAAACTTTATGGGTGCCAGCTTTAATTCTTGTCCGCAATTCCTGCCGTCGCACTGATGTCACACAGCACACTGGTCCAATACTACTTAACATGATTTATAATGTGCAATGATTCTTGATCATCACATTTACCTCCGACTTAAAAATTACGACTGTCAACACTCTCGTGACCATTTATGTTGCCTTATGACTATGATATTGACTTTAATTGGCAATAATTAAAACATTATTCTACACTTTATGCGGCCGATCCCGTACATGACAACGTTCCCTTGGGACGATGCCAAGAGGCTCACTGAGCAGTGACAACGGTGTTCCTGTCATCAAACCGTTCGGATAATCAAGGGTCTGGATTTTTTTATGACCACATTCAGTTCTGGTGCTGTCAACCAATAGCTAGCGAGGCTGTTCGCATGTGAGTGACACCGTGCCACGTAGGCAAACTGCCTCACTGGAATTTCAATGTCACCAAATGGCCATTTTGTCCTTTTCTCCAGATTGAAGGTCTTAGCCAGTATTGGACCACCTTACGAAACCCACTTAACGTAAGTGTTGCACAGCCGTGGGGTAAGCCACCGTAGACTGGGGCAACACAGATGATTTAAACACAAACTTTCCTGAGACGAACCAATGAGTTCCACCAACATTTCCTACAGGAGCTGACTCCACGTTAACCGTGACCAACGCGAAAGACGAGTAAAACGCTGTTTTGCTCCATCACACCGAACTTCCCAGGACTTGGACGGGCTGTAGGTGTCTGGGATTTTCCGTCCGTCGGTCTTTATCTACGTCGAAAGCCAGACCTCATGGTGTAGTTAGTTGGATCAGCCGCATGCTGGGGGCGTCGCCTGACGTGCGAGATGCCTGGTTCCATTCGAAACCCGCAGTATTGCATTGAGTGCTAACTGCTTGCGGTTCACAACTGGCATGCCAACGACGAAAAGCGTGTTGAGGATCGGCCGCACCACCGACTCCTGCGCCAAATCAATGTACGGTAGTTCTCACATTTATCTGCCAGTTATATCATCTTCCGAAGTCAAATGGTATGTCTCCAGTCTCATAGATACTATGCGCTAACATGAGTTATCTTTTCATCATCGCTTCCTCAACAATTTTAAGGATTCCGAAGAAATGATGTCTATGCCTTTTGCTTTGTTATACCGTAAGTGTTCCAAAGTTCCTTCAGACTCTTATAATGGCTGGCTAATGTCTTCCAAATCCACATTCAATAGTTCTTTTATCTCAGCAAGCAATTCCTCCTCTTCGTAGAGGCTCTCGATGTCCTACTTTAACCTTATATACTCTTTTAATTACGTCTAGCAGTAGAGTAGAATTCCCTTTGTCCCCCAACTTTGTAGCTCTTACTTTTAATTTCACCTAAAATTATTTTTGCTTTTCTGTATGTTGAATCTGCCCTTCCGACGATCATTCGATTCCTTCACATTTTCCCTATGTTTCCCTTTAATTACATGTGATTATGTACTTTGCAGAAATGGAAGAAAGACATATGTCATTTTAGTGTAGATTCTGCCAGATGATGACGAAATGGTCAACACTAATTAAAGCAAAATAAAATTTTATAGTATCGTTTTGGTGATACACATAAAAATAAATACATTGATCAGCCAGAACACTATGTCCAAGTACCTAATAGCCGTGGCATGGAATCAATGATGCCTTGATTGTCGCCGGATGGAGTTGGGACCACATATGCACACAGTCAGGTAATTCCAGTCAATTTTGGATGGGGGGAAGGGGGGGGTTTGATGAGTTCTGACGCTACGTACAATCACATGCCAGATGTTTCTGATCGGTCTGATCGGGTTCAGATCTGGCGCGTTTGGGGGGGGGGGGTGGGAGGGGCGGAGGCAGCATATCAATTGGAACTCGCCACTGTTGTCCTCGAACCACTACGTAACACTTCTAGACTTGTTACATGACGCATTATCTTACTGAAAAATGCCACTGCCGTCAGAGGTGTACGTAATTTACAACCAGTGTATGATACTCCTAGGCCGTCATGGTGCCTTTCAGGAGCTCAACTGGACCCCTGCATGCCCACATCAATGTTCTCCAGATAATAATGGGGCCGCTGCGAGCTTGCCTCCGTGCGACTGTACTGGTGTCAAGCAGCTGCTCTCATAGAAGACGACGGATTCGCTCCCTCACATCGGCGTGATGAAGAAGGTATCGGGATTCATGAGACCATGCAATGCTCTGCCACTGCGCCAACGTCCAGTGCCGATGGTCATGTGCCCATTTCAATTGTAGTAGCCGATGTTGTGGTGTTAGCATTAGTAAGTACGTAATACTTTCGTACATTTCATTTCTGTAGATTAAATGTGGTATTTCCTTATAAAGTCGGTGTCCAATTTTCTTTTGGTTTTACCGCTTCTTGTTTACATGTTATGGTTTTCATTTCGTTGTCTTGTTCGTACACTCTCTCTTCAAAATTTTCGCGTTTTTTGAAACAACTTTTTCTTACGTTGCGTTACCGTCATTTTCTCTTCACCTCGCTTTGTAGAACAGCTATAAAATGAGGTGAAATGCAAGTAAACGTCACTGCACCGCAAGGAAAAGTGTTCAGACAAAAACGAATATTTGCCAACAGTGGCAGTGCAACCACGTTTTAGTTACTTGAGGTTATCTGAGTAGATACCCGATCTACATGTAGATATTATTTATTAAAAATTTTATTAACCAAAATCCCTTGCAGAAATTATGCTAAACAGTTTCGACTGTTATCGGTTGTCTCCAAATCAAAATATACACAGCTGTTTTTAAAATAAGGAAACACTTTGTCAGTGGGGTATTAACATCCCCTTGCGCTGTAAACAGCCAATTGACAAAGCGTCCTCTTATTTTAGACATAGCTATATATATTTTGATCTCAAACTGTTCGGTAAAGTTTCAAACCAGATATCAAATTTCGTACTTGCAATATTGGCTAGTAAAGATTTTAGAAAACAATCGGCATTTATTGACAACCAACTTTCTTTCGACCCCAACCACAGCGAAGTAAAAAGCAGTGGTTTGCGTAGTAAGTAAACAAGAGGCAGAAATACTATAATAAAATTTCACGTCAACTTTATAAAATGGTTCAAATGGCTCTGAGCACTATGGGACTTAACATCTGAGGACATCAGTCCCCTAGAACTTAGAACTACTTAAACCTAACTAACCTAAGGACATAACACACATCCATGCCAGAGGCAGGATTAAAACCTGCGACCGTAGCGGTCGCGCGGTTCCAGACTGAAGCGCCTAGAATCGCTCGGCCACAACGGCCGGCAAACTTTAAAAAGAAACATTGTTTTCAATCTATAAGAACCAAAATGTACGAATAGGTTATTCATCCTCATTTCCAGACTGACCGCAGAGGAAACTTTGTAAATAAAATCGAAACGGGTCTGGTGTATATAACACTTTTTAATTAGTTGCTATAAGCTCAAATGTTCAAATGTATGTGTATTTATAAGGGACCATACTGCTGAGGTCATCGGTCCCTAGACTTACACATTACTTAAACTAACCTAAACTAACTAATGCTAAGAACAACACACACACATCCAAGCCCGAGGGAGGACTGGTCCGCTGGGAGGAGCCGCGCAATCCGTGACATGACGCCTCAAACCGCGCGGCCACTATAAGTTTAAGACGGGAAAACCAATAATAATTCATATGAATAATGTGAATTGACTTATTCTACAGATTCGACAACAGTTTTTAGCCTTAGTTCCTACTCTTCACTAACATATTACACTTCTGAAAGGAAAAAAAAATTCTTATGCGCAAAGGACCCTTACAGCCTCTCAAAGAGACCACGTCCAGAATCACAAACAACTTCAGATGACATTACTTCGTGGGACTCTTGATGAGAGGTTAGATTGTGTAACTGTGAGCCTCCTCTGCGTGGGAGAAGCTCATGTTGGATTATTTCTGTTAGATGGGCCACATGACGGACTGATCGCAACAATAGCACTTTAACACTTCATCTCAGTAAAGAAGAGATATAGCAATTTATTCAGACGTATTAGTTGTCGAGTTAGCTTGTAAAATTACGGCTCCAGGGGACGTATAAAAACAAAAATTAGTTGTTATATTCTTTTATTCATACATTTAGTAACAAATGTCATTAAATTCAAATTTTACAAATATGTACATCACCTGAACACAAATGTGTCAATGTATCACTGCCTATCTTTTTTTTTAAGAGTAATTTTCGATTAGAGGGCCGTTGTGGCCGAGCGGTTCTAGGCGCTTCAGTCTGCAACCGCGCGACCGCTACGGTCGCAGGTTCGAATCCTGCCTCGGGCATGGATGTGCGCGATGCCCTTAGTTTAGTTAGGTTTAAGTAGTTCTAAGTTGTAGGGGACCGACGACCTCAGATGTTAAGTCCCATAGTGCTCAGAGTCATTTGAACCATTTGAATCATTTTCGATTATCAAAACTGAGCAATCGAGGTGTAAAGTCAGTGACGATTATGTTGACATTACGGAATGATTGGTGGTTTAGGAACATGTGAAGGGACACGAATCAAGCATGTAAATTAAGATGTGCATCGTACCAACGTGGACTGCAGAAATACAGCGATTACTACTGTATAAACTGGGATTGGTGCTTTCATTTCTGAATGACTCAGTTTCGGTGCGTGTAAGGGACGCGTAATGGTGGGTCACTGGCGAAACAATGTGTGCTCGTGATCACAGATTATAACATTACGACGACTGTACTTTGATGTGAACTAGCTTTGAACTGTTTCGTGTCGCTCCATGAACTGAAACTGTTTCGCGGTTGCCAGTGATTCGAACGTCATAAAAATACACTCCGCAAATATTTCAGCATAGTGTATTTCAAATTGTTCACATCCTATTACTGCAATCCCACGAAATCTGGCTTCGCGCGACGGGTGTGAAGTACGGGAATTGCATAATTACCTGGAACAGATATATGAGGGCTCTGGGTGCATTATTTTCAATTCAGAATCGTCAAAACACCAGCATCGCTAAATAGAATCAGGTTCTCAGATGCAAAAGTTGTGTAGTATATATAAGCCGTGTGGGGAGGTCGATACCTTGACCACCATCTTTGGGTATCTGGGGAGCCAGGCTCTTTGATAGAGGAACGGTGGAGGTGACAGTCGGGCGGAAGCTTGGAGGAGGATTGGTGAGCACGAGGCCGAGCGTACTTGTTTTTGAGATGGCGTGAGCACCTACCGCAGTGTGCGAATTTCCAGCAGCGGGCCCTGTGTGCCGGTGCCGGTGCCGTTGGTATATACCTCTGAGACAGTTATTGCGGCGTGCCATCCGTTTGACTAGTTTGAGCGGACATTTTCCCAGCTGGCTTGATCCGCTTGGTCGAAGATAAAGCTTGGGATGATCTTCCACTACCTGTTTTAATGGAAAGCATTCTTTGACATTTTTGTGACACTCACACTTTCTGGCGGCTCTTGAGTATGCTGCAACGGTTTAGTGAATATTGGTTGCTAGGTGCTTAAGCCTCCGCTGCATGTTTTGTAGCCCTGCTTTGGTAATGTTTATTTCTGAACTTCCGTAACGTGTGCTCAAACCTTCCCCTCGCAGGTAAATTACTGGATCTATTATGGCTATTTCCTCTTAAACTAAAAAGGCAAATATCGCAGCGAGATCAGTTTGCGTTAAGTCTTTTAATGTTATTTGTTTTTAGCTCTTTCAAGGGTCTTGCGGACTATATGCGTTGTTTTATTTTAACTGCTTGTGTTTGTTTTTCAAGAAGGAAGCTTGCCTTGGTAGTAGTAACAAGCTGTGCGGAAGTATTATTGATTTGTAATTCTTGTCAAGTCTTAGTTAATAGTTGCCTGAGCAAAACTCCGGACGTATTGAAATGTTTGTTAATTGCTGGCGTGTTTATCTCAAATTTCCTAGCCGAGCATTTGTTCGCAGTTGGGTTAACCGGTTGCACCCTGAAAAGAGACCTTGCATTATTTGGAACGCTTGATTAAGTTTAACATGATTTTTTTTTTTGTTGTTGAGATTGTTGTTTGTGTTTTGATGCTGTTAAATTTTTCGTGCCGACTTCTGCTGTAGCCTTGAGTACAGACTTTTTTTTTTTTGACGTGGACCAATGAACTATTGTTTATTGTTTTATCCCGGCTTTACTAAAGAGGAGTCTTAAGGATGTTGCAGTTAAGCAGCTAAGCCAGTTTTAACTTCACGCCTTGTGGACCCGGATCAGGTGTAATGCGCTGTCCGTGGTCTTGCACCCTGGTCTCACACCGAGCCGGTTCCTCATTAGTCATTGTGATCTAAGGAACCTCATGAGTAAACTGTTTTACAAGAAATTTTGGAAGCATAAAGAGAATATAATGTACTATACACGGTGAGTCACTAATTACGGCTACCTAAAATAACTCCGAGAGCATGATAGTAGCTGAAAAGTTTGTGGGAAAAATGTTGCATGGAACAATGGGGGCAATAATATGACGTTGGTATTTTGTTGCTAGGTGGGGTCACTTCAGAAATATGAAGGTCAACATTGTTTTGGGTATTTCTTTTTATGGGATGCTATAGTTTGGTACTTATTTTCTGATAGTGGCCATCAGGGCATTTTTCGCTGATTGCCGTGGTATAGGGTAGAGTAGTGTCTCTGATTCATAATCAAAACGCCTTCGTTCCCGGGTTCGAATCCCACCGCAGCTTAAATTTAGATTAATAATCAGCATTGGCAGCCGAAACCTTCCGGCATAAGAAGTCACCCTCATTCTACCAACGGCCTTGTCTAAGAGGCAGAGGAGCAGACAGGTTCAGGGCACCCTCTTGTCCTAGAGGTGGGAAAACGGCCTTAAAGGTGCAAGCATAAGCAATGATCAACGGCATGAGGATGCAGAAGGCAATGGAAATCACTGAATTTAAGACAAGTAACATGTATCCTCAGGACATTTGGCCTGTAATTGAAGAAGTGTCATGATGATCTCTCCATTGGCAAAAGATTCCGGAATAGTCCCCCATTCGGATCTCCGGAAGCGGATTGCCAAGGGGGAGGTTACTATGAGAAAAAGATTGAAGAATCAACGAAAGGATAACGTTCTACGAGTCGGGGCGTGGAATGTCAGAAGCGTGAGCGTGGTAGGGAAACTAGAAAATCTGAAAAGGGAAAATGCAAAGGCTCAATCTAGCTAAAGTAGGGGTCAGTGAAGTAAAGTGGAAAGAAGAAAAGGATTTCTGGTCAAATGAGTATAAGGTAATTTCAAAAGCAGCAGAAAATGGAGTAGGATACGTTGTGAATAGGAAGGCAGGACAGAGAGTGTGTTGCTGTGAACAGTTCAGTGACAGGGTTGTTCTTATTAGAATCGACAGCAAACAATTGTAAGTAGGCTGTTTAGGTTCTTATATTGGTAACGTCACCGCCACGTAGCGCTCTGTATGAAAATCCCTGGCTGTGCTGTGTGCAGTCTGTGGCTGCTTGGCATTGTTGTAATACTCGCCATTGTAGCGTTGGGCAGTTGGATGTTAACAGCGCGTAGCGTTGGAGGTGAGCCGCCAGCAGTGGTGGATGTGGGGAAGTGAGATGGCGGATTTTTGAGGGCGGATGATCTGGACGTGTGTCCATCAGAAACAGTACATTTGTAAGAATGGATGTCATGAACTGCTATATATATTATGATTTTTGAACACTATTAAGGTAAATACATTGTTTGTTCTCTATCAAAATCTTTCATTTGATAACTATGCCTATCAATAGTTAGTGCCTTCAGTAGTTTGAATCTTTTATTTAACTGGCAGTAGTGGCGCTCGCTGTATTGCAGTAGTTCGAGTAATGAAGATTTTTGTGAGGTAAGTGATTTGTGAAACATATAGGTCAATTTAGTCAGGGCCATACTCTTGTAGGGATTATTGAAAGTCAGATTGCATTGCGCTAAAAATATTGTGTGTCTGTTTAGTGTTGATCAGAATAGGTAAAGAGCGAAATGTCTGAGTATGTTCAGTTTTGCTCAGCTGTTTGAAAATCAAGTAATGTAACAGATTTATCAGCACAGTAATTCAATAATTTTTCTAAGGGGACGTTACATATGTAGACCCTTAGCCGAGGATACCTCACTGGAATTTTCTGATTTTTTCTTGTAGTTTGTGTAATTCGTGTAGCTTTTGTTTCTTGCTAGTGAGTAATTGTAGAGAGAATCTCCTTTGTAGTTGCAGTCTTTCATTGTTATACATAAAACAGTTGTGTTATGCATGTAGATTGGCACCAAGTATTTCGCAGCTACGCTTGCAATTAACTAGATATTATTTTCAGTGCTATGTTAATGTGTTTTCGTACTTTTGTCTTCAAATTGTGCTTTTCTGTGTTATCATGTGAAATATTGTGACAATAATGGCGTGTGAAAAACGTAACACTAGGCTCCAAAGACAACTGAGAAATAATAATGATGACGAGCGTAGCTTATCAGCACCACTGTGTAATGAATTAACAGACATTCAAAGTGGTAATTTGGTAATTGTGCATAGCGAAATGGAGCGGGTGGCAAATAATGGGGCAGACAGTGAAAATTAGTGAACAGGGAAGCATTATCGATCGATCGGTCGGCAACAGCTCGCCTCAGGAATCCGAAATGACAGAACACAATCTCGCAAATACTGTAGATTCAGGTTTTGGGTCCTCACCGTTTTCTCAAATAAGTCAAGACACATTTTCTGGTTGTCAAAATGTGAATGTTGCCGGTGCAAATTCACTGCCGAAAAGCAGTGAGGAACATGTTTCAGACACCAGTGCATTGTTATTCCAATTAATACAACAAATGGGACAAACACAGCAAGAGCCTCAAAGGTTGTAAGTAGGCTGTTTACGTTCTTATATTGGTAACGCCACCGCCACGTAGCGCTCTGTATGAAAATCACTGGCTGTGCTGTGTGCAGTCTGTGGCTGGGTGGCATTGTTGTAATACTCGTGATTGTAGCGTTGGGCAGTTGGCTGTTAACAGCGCGTAGCGTTGGAGGTGAGCCGCCAGCAGTGGTGGATGTGGGGAAGTGAGATGGCGGATTTTTGAAAGCAGATGATCTGGACGTGTGTCCATTTATTATTTCTGTCATCGCGGAATTGTGACAGATGTGATCTGTAATTGTTGTGCTCCTATTTTCGCGTTCCGCGATTGTCAGTGTCAATTTCCAATTCTTGTAACAGTCCCTGAAAAGCTTAAATGTCATCTTTGCAACGTCCTGCCAAAATAATATGTCGTAAATGTTCAGGCAATTTGATTAAGCAAATGTGGATGAGTTCTGAGGGGCTGTAAGGGTTTGACAGGTACTGATTCTTGTGCAACATGTCTTCAAAATATTTCACAAGACTGGAAAATTCAGATCGTTCGAAATGTTTCATCATTATGATGCTATGTTTTAGTCGGTCTTGTATGGCTTGAGACCAATATGCTGAGAGAAAGGCATGGTAAAATTCTCCTTCACTGTGGCAATCGTGAATGACCGATCGCATTATTACAGCTGGTTCATTCTCTAAATAGCCACACATAAATTCTAATCTGTGCTCTAATGACCAGTTGGGAGGAAATCAAAATTCGGTGTACCTTGCCAATTTCTTTCATAATTTCCGAAGTGCCCTGTGTTATTATTTAGTGGCTGTTCCGTATTTCTATGTCCTCTTCCCGTATTGGAGCGCGAGTGTCCTCTGAAATATGTAATTCTTGTATTACCTGTGTCAACTGATCTTGTACTTCCCGGATTTCTCTTTGATGTTGCGTATTAATTTGAACCTGATTTTGTTTGAATTTCCTGATTTGTTCGTACTCTTCTGTGTCAGTGAAGGCTACAGGTCTTGTGTCATTCAGGTCATCATCCACCTTTGTAGATAGGTTAGTGAACTGATCCGAAAGTTCGGCTACTTTCTCCGATAGTGAAATTATTTCCTCAGAGTGTTTTTCACAACGACGTTTGAGTGTCGATTTGCGTTGAAATCGTATCTACTGTGTCCTTTAAGTTTTCCTGGGTTTTTGCAAGTTGCGTTACCGAATCGGTAGATGCAACTGAGTCAATCTTAGCTTGCAAGGTCTCATGATTTTAATGAACAATAGTTTGCAGTTCTTTTATGGCTGCTTCGTGATTTTGTAATGTATTTTCATGCCGCGAAAAAATAGGTTGGAAATGCTCACAAATTTCTGTTTTTACGACATTACAGACTTTTTGACATTTCAATTCGATTTTATGTAACTCAGTAGCTAAATCTTCACGTGTTTGTTCAAGTGTGGTGTCTAACCTTTGAAGATGTGTCCCCTTAGAAAAATTATACAAGACTGTGCTTAAACTGACACACAATATTTTTTAGCGCAATGCAATCTGGCTTTCAATAATCCCTACAAGAGAATGGCCCTGACTAAATTAACCTATACGTTTCACAAATCACTTAACTCACAAAAATCTTCGTTACTCGAACTACTGCAATACAGCGAGCGCCACTACTGCCAGCTAAATAAAAGATTCAAACTACTGAAGGCACTAACTACTGATAGGCATAGTTAGCAAATGAAAGATTTTGATAGAGAACAAACAATGTATTTACCTTAATAGTGTTCAAAAATCATAATATATATAGCAGTTCATGACATCCAATATTACAAATTTACTCTTTCTGATGGACACACGTCCAGATCATCCGCTCTCAAAAATCCGCCATCTCACTTCCCCACATCCACCTCTGCTGGCCGCTCACCTCCAACTGTGCAACGCTACGCGTTGTTAACAGCCAACTGCCCAACGCTACAATGACGAGTATTACAACAATGCCACCCAGCCACAGACTGCACACAGCACAGCCAGTGATTTTCATACAGAGCGCTACGTGGCGGTGGCGTTACCAATATAAGAACCTAAACAGCCTACTTACACAATCACCGATAACGATAATTCAGGCATACATGCCGACGTCGCAAGCTGAAGATGAAGAGATAGAGAAAGTGTATGAGGATATTGAAAACGTAGGTACAAAGAAGGTAAATGCGAATAAACCATGAGTAAAAGAAGAAATACTTCAATTGATCTATGAAAGGAGGGAGTACAAAAATGTTCCGTGAAACTCAGGAACTGAGAAATACAAGTCTGTGAGGAATGACATAAATAGAGGAGAAGAAAATCTAATAGTCATGGGGGAATGGAATGCTGTTGTAGGGGAAGGAGTAGAAGAAAAGGTTACAGGAAAATATGGACTTGGGACAAGGAATGAGAGAGGAGAAAGGCTGATTGAGTTCTGTAACAAGTTTCAGCTAGTAATAGCGAGTGCTCTGTTCAAGAATCGCAATAGGAGGTGGTATACTTGGAAAAATCTAGGTGATACGGGAAGATTTCACTTAGATTACATCATGATCAGCGGTTCCGAAATCAAATACTGGATTGTAAGGCGCACCCAGGAGCAGATATAGACTCAGATCACAAGAGTAGGTTGAAGTTTAAGACATTAAAATTGAAACAGATAAGCCCTCGGTCACAACTTTTTAGTTTCATTCACCAGGTTTCAACACTTCTAAGAGTGCCTTCATCAGAATTTAGACATTTAAAGTGATCTATAACATAATTACAAATTTACAGGAAGAAAAAAAAATTTATATAAAAAAGTGTAAGTACTGACTAACAACACAATACAATATCTGGTTAATAAGACTAAAAAATTGTGACCCAGGGCTTATTTGTTTCAATCTTAATTTATAAACGGTCACTGAACCAAGCAGCTATGTTCAAAACTTTAAGACATTAGTCAGTAAGAATCAATACGCAAAGAAGTGGGGTACGGAAGTACTAAGGAATAACGAGATACGCTCGAAGTTCTCTAATGCTATAAATACAGCAATAAGAAATAGTTGAAGAGGAATGGAAATCTCTAAAAAGTGCCACACAGAAGTTGGGAAGGAAAATGTAGGTACAAAGAAGGTAAATGGGAAGAAACTATGGGTAACAGAAGAAATGCTTCAATTGATCTATGAAAGGAGGAAGTACAAAAATGTTCCGTGAAACTCAGGAACTGAGAAATACAAGACTCTGAGGAATGACATAAATAGGAAGTGCAGAGAAGCTAAGACGAAATGGCTCCACGAAAAATACGAAGATATCGAAAAAGGAATGATTGTCGGAAGGACTGGCTCAGCATATTGGAAAGCCTAAACAACCTTCGGTAACATTAAGAGTACACAGGGAATTCCACTGTTAAATGCAGAGGAGAGAGCAGATAGGTGGAAAGAATACATTGAAAGTCTCTATGAGGGGGAAGATTTGTCTGATGTAATAGAAGAAGAAACAGAAGTCGATTTCGAAGAGATAGGGGATCCAGTATTAGAATCAGGATTTAAAAGAGCTTTGGAGAACTTAAGACCAAATAAGGCAGAAGGGATAGATAACATCCCAACAGAATTTCTAAAATCATTGGGGGAAGTGGCACAAAACGACTATTCACGTTGGTGTGTACAACATATGATTCTGGCGACATACCATCTTCCACACAATTCCAAACACGACAAGTGCTGATAAGTGCGAGAATTATCGCACAATCAGCATAACAGCTCATGCATCCAAGTTTCTTACAAGAATAATATGCAGAAGAATGGAAAAAAAGATTGAGGATGTGTTAGGTGACGATCATGAAAATCAGTGTGGCTTTATTAAAGGCAAAGACACGAGAGAGGCAATTCTGAAGTTGCGGTTAATAATGGAACAAAACTGAAGAAAAATCAAGATACTTTCATATGATTTGTCGACCTGAAAAAAGCGTTCGACATTGTAAGATGGTGTAAGATGTTCGAAATTCTGAAAAAGTAGGGGTAAGCTATAGTGAGAGAAGGCTCATATACAGTATGCACAACAGCTAAGAGGAATAATAAGAGTGGGCGACCAAGAACGAAGTGCTCATATTAAAAAGGGTGAAAGACAGGGACGTAGCCTTTCGCCCCTGCTTTTCAATCTGTACATCGAAGAAGCATTGATGGAAATAAAAGGAAGGGTCGGGATATCAATGATACGATTGGCTGATGACGCTGCTATCCTCAGTGAAAGTGAAGAAGAATTACATGATCTGCTGAACGGAATGAACAGTCTAATGAGTACACAGTATGGATTGAGAGTAAAACGAAACAAGACGAAGGCAGTAAGAAGTAGTAGAAATCGGAACAGGGAGAAACTTACCATCAGGATTGATGGTCACGAAATAGATGAAGTTAAAGAATTCTGCTACCTACGCAGTAAAATAACCAGTGACGGACGGAGCAAGGAGGACATAAAAAGCAGACTAACAATGTCAAAAAGAGCATTCCTGGCCAAGAGAAGTCTACTAATTTCAAATACCGGCCTTAATTTGAGGAAGAAATTTCGGAGAATGTATGTCTGGAGTACAGCAGAACTGTGTGGTAGTGAAAAATGGACCGTGGAAACACCGGAACAAAAGAGAATCGAAGTATTTGACTTGTGGTGCTACAGACGAATGTTGAAAATTAGGTGGACTGATAAGGTAGGGAATGAGGAGGTTCTGCGCAGGGAAGGAAATGTGGAAAACACAGATAAGGAGAAGGGACAGGATGATAGGACATAAGCGAGTGACTTCCATGGTACTAGAGGGAACTGCAGAGGGCAAAAACTGTAGAAGAAGACAGAGATTGGAATACATCCATCAAATAATGGAGGACATAGGTTGCAAGAAGAGGTTAGCACAGGAAAGGAATTCGTGGCGGGCCGCATCAAACCAGTCAGAAGACTGATGGCGAGAAAAAAAATGAGTTGCAGAGACAATTCCCAAATCGTTGGATTGGACTCGGATGAGCTGTGTCGTGGCCGGTTCGTTTGCCAGACTTGACGCCTCTGGATTTTTTTCTTGCGAGGATTCGTAAAAGACATTGTTTATAAAGACGTTCCAACTACACCTGAAGATATGCTAGAGAGAATTGTCAGGGTATGTGCTTTGATAAGTGAGGATGTGATAAGGAATACCACTCAATCCATGATAAGAAAGTTACAGCACTGCATTGATACCAATGGTCATCACTTCGAACACCTTCTGTAAATGGACTTTCATGCCAACTGTTTGACCTTCGTTGACTTTCAAATACCTTTCGTCTCGATAGCCGCTATCAGAAAATAAGTACAAAAAAAAAAAAAACCAAAGTTAACCATATCTCTGAAGCGATCCCACCTAGCAACAAAAAACCAACGTTATATTATTGTCCCTGTTATCCCATGCAACTTTTGTCCCACAAACTTTTCAGCTCCTATCATACTTTAGGAGTTATTCTTGGTGGCAGTAGCTAGTGACTCACCCTGTGTATTGCACTGTTTAATAAGAAAGAATTTAATACCTGAAGCGAGTAAACTGCTTTTTGGGAGAATTTCAGAAAAGTGTGGTTCATCTCTAAAGGAGACCGCATATATAGGACGCTAATGCGACCTATTCTTGAGTAATGATCGAGTGTTAGCGATCCACAGGAAGTCGGATTGAAAGAAGACACTGAAGCCGTTCAGAGGCGAGCTGCTATACTTCTTACCGGTAGGTTCGATAAGCATGCCAGTGTTATAAGCTTCGGGAGAACAATGGGAATCCCTGGAGGGATAAAGACATTCATTTCGAAGAACACTACTGAGAAAGTTTAGAGAACCGGCATTTGAAGCTTACTGCAGAACGATCCTGCGGCCGCCAACATACATTTCGCATAAGGACCACGAAGAGACAATACGAGAAATTAGGGCTCATACGGAGGCATGTAGATAGTCATTTTTCTCTCGCTCTATCTGCGAGTGGAGCAGGAAAGGAATCGACTGGTTGTGGTACAGGACACCCTCTGCCACGCACCATTCGTTAGCTTGCGGAGTATATATGTCATTGTAGATGTAATGTTTTGGAACTTAAGGCAAATTTGATTTCTTAATGTAAATGAACCTTATTGTAGAGTTGCACTGTTTTAGTAAGAAATGAGTTAATGCCTTAAATCAGTAAACTGCTCTCTGTAACACTTTTGAAACACAATGCAAAATGTTGCATAATTCTTGCAGCTAGTAAATGTTTATTGTCAAAAGAAAGGAACTTACGAATATTTGTAATGTATTGATTTGACAGCATTTTAGTAATAAATTTGCAAAGATATTATTTTAATGAAACAAACGATGCTGAAATTGTTACCCAATCCTTCCATTAGGACCTGCTTACTATGTCCTCTCATTAATTAACGTCCTTGTTGATGCCGTGTAAATACATGTTCCCTTAATACAAAGAATTCTTCCATTTGTAATATTGTCTTTGTTGAAGTCGTATAAATACACTTTCCCTTTAACAAGAAAAATTGTTCCACTACAATATTGTCTTTGACAGACAGTATTGTCAATAATTGCTGCAGCTGCACTACCATATAAACATAGTGTTTGCTCCACTTCCCTCTCCACATTTTTCCTGATAATTTAGAAGGTAGTAGGCATACGCGCTCCCATCCCTTCAGTGCATTTGCCATTGTCCGTGAATTCTGAGTTCTGTCGGAGTAAATAATTTGCGCTGTGAAGTGAATTGATTAGGAAACCAGTTTTATACGGCGTGCTCACGTGGATTGTTCTGATTGTTCGAGAACGGTAACAGACACAGCATTCAAATTAGCTAACTGATGTGTATGCATTTGGGCCTCGTTGGCTTCAATTTTGTGGCAGTTGCTGAGTGGAGCGCCTTGATGCGTTTCGAACGACAGTGCATTTTTCAGTACAAGGTTGCTTATTATTCAACAACATTGTTACTATATACTTGTGAGAGCAACATATTTAAGGCCAGAGAAAGATGTTTGACTCCTTGAATAATGCTACAGGGTTGATGAATTAATATACATTTATCCCTTTTTACCTCAGATTTAGTCATGGACTGTGCGGCTGATCCCGGCGGTGGTTCGAGTCCTCCCTCGGGCATGGGTGTGTGTGTTTGTCCTTAAGATAATTTAGGTTAAATAGTGTGTAAGCTTAGGGACTGATGACCTTAGCAGTTAAGTCCCATAAGATTTCACACACATCTGAACATTTGTTTACCTCAGATTTCCACACGTGAAATTAATCACACTTGGCTAAAAGGACTTTAGTTCATTCAGTATAACATAAAGAGATTAGGTGACACCTGTTCCTATCTTCACGGACTGTGTTCGATGAACCCGTTCCAGTTTCAGTTTCTTAAGTCCACCGTTTCCCGGGCCATCCCTTACACCTTTGAGAACATATTGCAGCCCTTTTCTTAGGACATCTCCTTTGTTGCAGATTGTTTAGACTTTACTTCCATTTCTGTTTATAGATGTATATGTCGATTTTTCTGTCACTGCAAATATTTTAAGCTCATTTCTAATATGTTCATTTGCAGTGATAAAGTTTTATGTAATTTCAGTTGAGTTTCTTTAGTTTTGCTGCGCCACGAATAGTTACAGGCATGGATTTGTAAATTTCGAGCAGCTAGGGCTGGAAGGCAGTGGTTAAGGAATCGATTGTCACATCCTATGGCAGATGCGGGTAATGTCGATATTTAACAAACGATTGTATGAGGCAGGTTTACGACACCGTTCACAGTCGAGATGCACGGTCCGGTGGGCACTGTATAGAAGTGTGAAGTAATCAGGGCAGCAGAATATACTGACGTTCTGTGAAGAACCCATACGTTGCCAGACCTTTGTGTAAGGACCAAGTAGGCTGAGGAAAGCTGACGTTATAATTATTAAAGAGCCTCCACTTGTCCCCTAGGTGAGGAAGTAACCTCCGCTGCGCCAGATTTGTGGCAGGGCGGGCAGCACCTTGTATCTGCACCAGCGCGAGGAGCGAGGGGGCTGCTGGCTTCCGCTCTCTGGATGACATCATCCCGCGGGTTGTAAGCTGCCATCCAGAGGAGCAGGGCTTGGACGCGTACTGGCGGCCTCCCTGGTGCAGAGCTCTCTGCGGTCACTGACCCAGCTGCCTCGGGCGGACGGCCGGAGCTGCTAAGGCTCACTTTAACCACGGTGATCGGCTATTTTCCTTCTATGCTCTACATGAGGTCCACGAGTTGCACTTGAGGGAGCAGCCAGCCGTGTCCTGGGCTACCGTTGCAGCCAGCATGCGCGGTGGCCACTTAGCTGTGGTTTGAGAAGGATCGCTACGTCTACAAAGCTGGGCGACCGGACGCCGTCGCAGCCGATTCCGACATTGGAATTGGGGCTGACCCAAGCATGCACGCACGCCGCACGGCCCTTCGCTCGGATCAGCACAAGGCTCGCTGTGTACCTTCGATGGAATAAAGTCAATGACACATTTGTTGGTGTTTCTCTTTAAGCTTCGGTGTGAGTCACTCCTGTCTCCCAGACCATAGCTCTTGGTCGTTCTAACAAATTGCAACCCCTGAGCTCAAGGAGTTGTAACAGTTTTCTTTCATTTAATGTTTCCCATTTTTTCACAGACACATCGAAATTGTGCTGATTTACTCTTTAGATCTTTATCATGATCAAAAGAAATGTTGCAGCTCAATTATTTTGTTTTGACCCCAACCTGTTCCTATTGGAATGCCATGACTTTTGCCCTTTCTGTAGATATTTTGAAATTATAATATTAACCAATTTGGTTTAATTTACAAATATTTCTTTGTAATTCTTCGTCTGAAGTGACTACTGTAGCCTAGTCGTCAGCACCTTTTTATATAATGGTCCTTATATAGTTTTAGGTCTTTCACGTTATTTGTTTCCTTATTCCCCTTTTCAGTCATGTCATTTATGCAGAGTCTGACCAATGTTGGGGAAAGACAGCAACCTTGTTTAGCCCCCTGGTTAGCAATAAAGTCATTCTTACTTATTTTGTCCCCTGTTTTTATTACAAATTTAGTTTCAACGTATAAGCTTTTATGGCCAGTATCAAGAGGAGCGGGCCGGCCGCTGTGGCCGAGAGCTTTTGGGCGCTTCCGTCCGGAACCACGCTGCTGCTACGGTCACAGGTTCGAATCCTGCCTCGGGCATGGTTGTTTGTGATATCCTTAGATTAATTAACTTTAAGTAGTTCTAAGTCTAGAGGACTGATGACCTCAGATGTTAAGTCCCATAGTGCTCAGAGCCATCTGAATCATAGCCATCTGAACCATTTTGAACCATCAAGAGTAGCGGAATTCTACTTTCTTGTAACATTGACCACTTAATTGCAATCATTTTCTATTTAAATTTAGAGCAATCAACCTGTTGTCTTATATATCAAGTTCCATTGATCTACTTGAACTTTACGTGGGCGATCATTTTAGCTACGTCATCCGTAAGCACTACGATATGAAATCTAAAATTTCATAGCTAAGCAACCGTCTCCTTCGCGCCTCACGAGAGGGCATGCGCGCTCTGTGTTGCGCCGACTTGAAGGCAACGCGCTAAGCTAGGTCTCACTCATTTAGCACCCATAACTGTAGGCTAGCCAACCAAGAATGTGTCATGTGGAACATGGACGCTAGAAGTTCAATATTATCTTGAGTAGGTATATGTGTGGTTTTCGATCCTACGGATTTACACGCCCGAGAAGCACGTTGCTTGGATTTGGTGCAAGATGGCCGCGGATCCTGATCTGGTATCTGGTGTCTACAGATTTAAAAGCAAAGTGTATTACTGAGCGTAATAATCGGCGTTTTTTGGACTTGTTTCGTGAGCTTCTTAATGTGTAGACTACATAAAGAATACCTGGGAGCTATCCACCGTGCTTTAGCCTTTTATAAACTACGAATTTCAGGTAACGCCCATTTTATTTAAACAGTTTACCTGTAACCATTTGGTGAACTGTCATCACTATCATTTGTGTTGGTTTTCCGCTATTTATTTTGTACTCTGAATTAATTTAGGTTGAATTTTTTATCTGGTGTCTTATTCAAAGCCTTGTGGACAATGTTGTTTAAATTTAATTTGTGCCATCCTTTATGAAACTAGCTTGAGTTATCTGCATTCGACTTAAATAGGCGCAAATAATATTTCTCTAATAAACCTAAATATTATATTTTAAACTGTTTTATAGTTGCTCATTGACTGTTCTGATCTGCAGTGCTTGAAACGTCCCCTTTTTAACAATTATACATGACTGTGCTTAAACTGACACACAATATTTTGTTAGCGCAACGCAATCTGACTTTCAAAATTCCCTACAAAAGAATGGCCCTGACTGACATTAAACTATACCTTTCACAAATCACTTACCTCACAAAAATCTTCGCTACTCAAGCTACTGCAATACAGCGAGCGCCACTACTGCCAGCTAAATAAAAGATTCAGACTATGGAAGGCACTAACTACTGATAGGGATAGTTAGCAAATGAAAGATATTAATAGAGAACAAACAATGTATTTACCTTGATATCATCATATATAAATATAGCAGTTCATGACAAATTTCAAAACTCCGCCATCTCTCTCCCCACATCCACTACTGCTGGCGGCTCACCTCCAACTGCGCAACGCTACGCGCTGTTCACAGCCAGCTGCCTAACACTACAATGGCGAGTATTACAACAATGCAAAGCAGCCACAGACTGCACACAGCACAGCCAGTGATTTTCATACAGAGGTGGCGTTACCAATAAAAAAACCTAAACAGCCTACTTACATAGCCCCCATGCTCCCCACAAAAAATTTTACAAATTGGTTTGGGCAGTGGCCAATACAGATTTGAAAAAATTTTGCATGATTACAATAACAAAGAAATCAAATGCACACACTTATTGATACAATGTTGGTCAAAAGCTAAAATTTTGTCACAGTCCATAAAGACAGTCCTGATCATTCATCATAATAGTAATTACAGTTTTTTTTCGCAAAGTCTCATTAGTAAAAGAAATTGCACACAGAAGTAGTGGATTTCCATGCAGTCTTGAAGAAGTAGTGTTGTCCTTCCAACGGAAAGACAGCGCTGACTCTCGACATGCACACGGGTAATGGGCTACAACAGAGCAAACCCACAGCAGAGTCATTCGACGTTTTGAAGAATATTGGTAGGTAGGTCATCACAGAGCAGACCCACTGTAGTCCTAGTAGAAATTACGGTATTGGTGGGCCACCAGAGGTGCAGACCTACTGTAGTCCTTGTAGAGACGGCCAGCAGCCATCTGTTGCGACTGTGCAGGTGCACAATCACCATCGAAGAGTCTTGCGGAGAATATAGCAAGCCCATAAATCACTACTTGTGCACTCACAAAGTTTTTGAAATTGTCCTTAGAACCAGCAATGCTGTTATCCAGTCCCTTGCGGAATTATTAACACACGTGCAAACACTAACAGTCCCAACTTCTCACATACTGTGCATATATTATGGCCAACAGAAACGTGTGCAGTGAAATGATACTTAATTTGAAGAACTGGTAACAATTACAATTTTATAACATGAGAATACAATTACAAAGTTACAAAATACATCATTAAAGAACATAACAATACAGATAACATTTGTAGTAAAACAGGCGTTACAAAAGAATAGAAATAGACATATACATCAGTGTTACAGGAATTATGACATGAGTACATACATAAATGATCAGAATAACTTTCGAAACATCAACTTCACACATGAGCAGTAACACAAAACAGAATAAATAATGTCTAAACATCTTTACAAAGTAAATAACACATTATTAATCCCAATTGTATTTGAGGATAACAGTATTCCTCATCATAGTGAATGTAACTTAGTATTAGAAGAGAAAAAAGTTCTATGAAACAGTACACAGAGACAGGAAGAAAACAAAAACACAAGGGTACACAAACATATAGTGGGATAACACAAAAGGGAAAGGACAGGGTTTGTTTTACTGCAGTATTTTGCATGGAGATCTCCCTTTGTTCATCATTATTCCCAAAAAGTCCTATCTAAGCCTGCTTTCTGTATTCTGTTCATATTTCTTTCAAAATAATTATTTCTGATTGTACAATACTCATTTGGGCCCAAATCTTTTTCATATAACTTCGCAATGCATTCTTTACCTATTCTCCATAGTCAGTTTCTTATATAGTCTACCCCCTCTTAAGCTAACTTAAATCTACTGAGCTCAGATGCTAAACTAAGGGACGAGGCAATGCAGCAGCACATAAAACAATTAATATAAACAGCAATGAAAAAAAAATGGAAAATCGCAAAGCAAGCTACAGTAAATCTAAATTACCAAGCAATTCAACATTACAACTAATATGAGGCAATGCGCAGCAAACAAAAAAATAAATCTGGCTTAGCAGAGTAACACAAATTAAAGTTCAGTAGCACTATGCCTGGCAAACAGCAGCTTATATCTAAACATGACATAGCTCAAGCAGAAAAAATAGTACACTAAAGATAACAATGCAGATAAGGGAAATGTATAATCACATCTTAATGTCTAAGTAATTAAAGTGGTGCACCACAAATTATTCTACAAAAGAAATTACCAAGTACTTGAAAAGAAAATTATAGATGCAGTTACTGTTATTAGTCCCTTCTTATTGTTCTCTCCATTCCAAGAGCTCCTTTTTCGAAGAATGTGGATCAGAAAATACTTATTTAATAAATCTGTTGACAGAAAGTGTCCACATTAGCAGATGCATTTAAGTTTATTTTATAAAACCAATGCTGAACACAGCTGGAAACCAGATATTAAACAAAATGAGCAATCTCTTAACTACAAAGACAATAGATGTAAAATGTTTCTAATCATTTCATTAGGCATTTTAGTAAATATCATAAATTACGAGCTCCACAGTATGCTTTCAACAAGGAAATGTCAATAGCGAGGACAATGGCCTCCCCTTTCTTTTATTCTACCTGTGCCGCTGAAAGGCTAATGGCTTTTTTTCGGGCGGCTGTCGCCCAGGTGGGTGCCCGCGACGCATTACGTGCAGGTGGTCACTTAACTTTCTTACGGAAATATTTACGACAGCAGTTTCCGCTACAGTGACAGTCTCACATAAAAATTTCACAGGTTGAAAATTTGCGTTACAAATGTGTAGAAACAAAATCTTATAAATATAACAGCATCCAAAAAATTTCATTCACGCATATACACACATAACTCTTAAAGTACGATTCTTGGTTTCCAACAACCTTTCTCACAAATCAGCGTCCCTAACCACTACTCATTATTCCTTACTTTATTCGTCGACACGTCTTCAATATTTCATCATGAGAAATACGTAGCATAATAAACATTCCTCAACAACATAATACACATCGTCGTCGTAATAATAACATCATAACACCTCAGTCAAATCTCAAAAACGTCGTAGCTTTCTGCAATAATTTCAAACTCTAAAAAAATTCTCTGCTCATGTCAAAAGTGTCATCTGCCTCAAACGTACTTTAAAATCATGCTCCCTTACCAAATACATCATTCAAAGCTCTTATAGTATCACAATGATTCCGAAAAAATATGAACAGTTTACAAAGTACAGACAAAATACAGTTTCATAAGTGTGAAGTTACCCAACTGTGTATTGCGTAAACATGTGTCACTGATGTAGAAAAAAAATGTTTATCTCTCAGCTAAATGATCAGATAGCTGTGTAATTTAGAGAAATATGGTACCGATGTGTAAAGTTGTATAAGCAAATATCATATTAGCTAGGGTTCCTTGTGGTTGCCACACACATGGTACACAAAGTAAGTGTGTACCCCCCTGAGGATTAATGTAATTATACCCTCAGGTGTTACAGATTACAGCAATGGAATGAAATGTATCATGGAAAACTTTCTTTGTAATTCAAAAATCTTTAAAAATAAATGTTTTAAGTACAAAATTAATCACTCAAATACGTGTACTATAGCGCTAAATGTGCATCTTGTTGCAACATAATCTGTGTGGAAGTGTCGTAGTTATCGTCCTCCGAAAGCTAAGTTCTGCAGAAGTCAATGTACTTACCTCATAATACACAAAAGTGAAATGCTTTGCGTATAAATGTCTTAGTTATTACGCTTACTGCCGTGATGAGGAAAGTACTGTGCTATAACGTATTGTTGTGCTACGGAAAAGGCAGTCTCATTGTAACTATACCACAAAAGTTACTACTAAAACCTGTTTTACTTTCCAGAATAAAACAGAAAACTGTGCAGATATAAAACAGAAACACTGCAAAAGCAACATTGTAAATTGTCACTCATTAGTAGCGTCGTGATAAAATCGTGTAGCTGTCACATAAACTAACCACTGTGCCATCTGGTATCTCACTGAAAGTACTTTAAATCCAGAATATATTTTCAAGTAAACCAAAATGTTGCATTAAAATCTCATTAGCAGTACTGGTAAATGTTCTAAGTATGTAAGCCTTATATTCGTTCCATAATCGTGCAACTAACAAGCAAGAATGTACAAATACAACACTGTGTCGTCTGTTCACTATAACAATGCATTCGTCATTTCTGTTTCAATAAGTTCTCTTGGTTCTTGACTGGATATTTAACTTCAAACATTGTTGCATGTTAACAGATTCTAAGTCTGACAAGCATACTAGTAATGTAAAGTGAAAAGTTTTATGCCAATGACAAAGTTAAAAAGCAGAGTATCTTTCAATAAACGGTTTTACATGTGAAATGTGGTGTAAACCTTTACTCTTCCTAGTACGCAGAGTTTCAACTTCAACGCAATTATCATGCGGTATACGTCGGTAAAGAATACTGGAATTTTTTTCAAGGTTAGCGTCTATGTTATTTTTCTCTGAGCCAGCCGGCGCACGTGGGTGCCTGCGGCGCGAGTCATTGTCTGACTCTTTGTTGGCGCGCGCCGTTATTGGGATTAGGAGACCTAACTTCTACAAATTCGCCTTGCCGAGAGGGCCCAGCTCTGTTAGAATCCCGCCAGTTCTGATGAAATTGACGTCTGTCGTTATGATCATATCGTCTGTCGTCATGTCGGTAGATTCCGTAGTTTCTTCCTTGTCGGTCACGTGGTGGAGAATTTCTCCCTGAATCGTAACTGCGCGCTGAACTGTTGCGTCTGAAAGTATTCTGTCTCCCTTGATAGTATTTATTTTGGTTCCCATATTGTCTGTTTCTCTTATTGTCTCTGTGATAGTCATTACCGCGGAGAGGTGATCTTTCCCTGTAATTATCACTACTCTGCCAACGGTTGTCATACGGGTGGTGTCTGTTTTGGTCACGATTTGTGTTGTGAGAATAGCCTTGTCGCGTCCAGTTATAATCGAGGAATTGTGACAGATGTGACCTGTAATTGTTGCGTTCCTGTTTCCGCATTCCGCGATTGTCAGTGTCAATTTCCAATTCTTGTAACAGTCCCTGAAAAGCTTAAATGTCGTCTTTGCAACGTCCTGCCAAAATAATATGTCGTAAATGTTCAGGTAATTTGATTAAGCAAATGCGGATGAGTTCTGAGGAGCTGTATGGGTTTGACAGGTACTGATTCTTGTGCAACATGTCTTCAAAATATTTCACAAGACTGGAGAATTCAGATTGTTCGAAATGTTTCATCATTATGACACCATGTTTTACTTGGTCTTGTGTGGCTTGAGACCAATATGCTGAGAGGAAGGCATGGTATAATTCTCCTTCACTGTGGCAATCGTGAAAGACCGATCGCATTCTTACAGCTGGTTCATTCTCTAAGTAGCCACACATAAATTCTAATCTGTGCTCTAATGACCAGTTGGGTGGAAAACAATGAGAGAATTGATGGAGCCACGCTTGTGGATGAATGTCGTTGCCAGAATTCTTAAACGTTTTGAATTTACGTGTAGTAATGAGCAGCTTATAGTCAAAATCATCGTGTCGGCGAGTCGCATGTCGGTTATTGTTACGTCGTGTTGGCGGTTCAATCTCAAAATTCGGTGCACATTGCCAATTTCTTTCATAATTTCCGAAGTGTCCTGTGTTATTATTTTGTGGTTGTTCCATATTTCTAAGTCCCTCTTCCCGTATTGGAGCGCGAGTGTCCTCTGAAATACGTAATTCTTGTATTACCTGTGTCAGCTGATCTTGTACTTCCCGGATTTCTCTTTGGTGTTGTGTATTAATTTGATTCTGATTTTGTTTGAATTTCCTAATTTGTTCGTACTCTTCTGTGTCATTAAAGACTACCAGTCTTGCGTCAATCAGATTATCATCTACCTTCGTAGATAAATTAGTGTACTGATCCAAAAGTTCGGCTACTTTCTCCGATAGTGTACTTATTTCCTCAGTGTGTTTTTCTGAACCAAGTTTCAGAGTATCTACTGTGTCCTTAAAGTTTTCCTGAGTTTTTGCAAGTTGCATAACCGAATTGGTAGATGCAACTGAGTCAAATTTAGCTTGCAAGGTCTCATGATTTTCATGAACAATAATTTGCAGTTCTTTTATGGCTGCTTCGTGATTCTGTAATGCATTTTCATGCCGCGAAAAAATAGGTTGAAAATGCTCACAAATTTAAGTTTTTACGTCATTACAGACTTTTTGACATTTCGATTCAATGTTATGTAACTCAGTAGTTAAATCTTCACGTGTTTTTTCAAGTGTGGTGTCTAACTTTTCAAGCTTTTGCTGTGTTTGTCTCTGATTTTGTCCCGTGTGTCTAACTTTTCAAGCTTTTGTCCCATTTGTTGCATTAATTGTAATAACAATGCACTGGTGTCCGAAACATGTTCCTCAGTGCTTTTCGGCAGTGAAGTTGCACCGGCAACATTCACATTTTGACAAGCGGAAAATGTGTCTTGACTCATTTGAGAAAACGGTGAGAACCCAAAACCTGAGTCTACAGTATTTGCAAAATTGTGTCCTGTCATTCCCGATTCCTGAGGCGAGCTGTTGTCGACCGATCGATCGATAATGCGTCCCTCTTCACTAATTGTATCACTGTCCACGCCATTGTTTGCCGCCCGCTCCATTTCCCTATGCACAGTTACCAAATTACTACTTTGAATGTTAGTTAATTCATTACTCTGCGGCGCTAACACACTGCTTTCGTCTTCACTGTCATTTCTCTGTTTACTTTGGAGCCTAGTATTACGTTTTTCACACGCCATAATTGTCACAATATTTCACACGATAACACAGAAAAGCGCAATTTGAAGAGCAAAATCCCGCATCTCGTGGTCGTGCGGTAGCGTTCTCGCTTCCCACGCCCGGGTTCCCGGGTTCGATTCCCGGCGGGGTCAGGGATTTTCTCTGCCTCGTGATGGCTGGGTGTTGTGTGCTGTCCTTAGGTTAGTTAGGTTTAAGTAGTTCTAAGCTCTAGGGGACTGATGACCATGGATGTTAAGTCCCATAGTGCTCAGAGCCATTTGAACCATTTTTGAAGAGCAAAATAAAATAACATAGCAATGGAAATAATGTCTACTTAATTGCCAGCGCAGCTGCGAAATACTTGGTGCAAATCTACATGCATGCCACAACTGTTTTACTGTACAACAATGAAAAAATACAACTACAAAGGAAATTCTCTCTATGATTACGCGCTATCAATAAACAATAGCTACACTAATTACACAAACTACAAGAAAAAAATCAGAAGATTCCAGTGAGGTATCCTCGGCTAAGGGTCGACATATGAAACGTCCCCTTTTTAACAATTATACATGACTGTGCTTAAACTGACACAATATTTTGTTAGCGCAACGCAATCTGACTTTCAAAATTCCCTACAAAAGAATGGCCCTGACTAACATTAAACTATACCTTTCACAAATCACTTACCTCACAAAAATCTTCGCTACTCAAGCTACTGCAATACAGCGAGCGCCACTACTGCCAGCTAAATAAAAGATTCAAACTATGGAAGGCACTAACTACTGATAGGGATAGTTAGCAAATGAAAGATATTAATAGAGAACAAACAATGTATTTACCTTGATATCATCATATATAAATATAGCAGTTCATGATAAATTTCAAAACTCCGCCATCTCTCTCCCCACATCCACCACTGCTGGCGGCTCACCTCCAACTGCGCAACGCTACGCGCTGTTCACAGCCAGCTGCCTAACACTACAATGGCGAGTATTACAACAATGCAAAGCAGCCACAGACTGCACACAGCACAGCCAGTGATTTTCATACAAAGGTGGCGTTACCAATAAAAAAACCTAAACAGCCTACTTACATGCTTGTACTCGTAGGTGTTAACTGATGCGTTAGTTAAATGTTTGGATATGCTTAATGTCGGTTCTGGAATATGTGTCAATTGAAATTTTTTTCTGGGTGTTGTAGTAAAGCCGGAATTCATACAGTGGTGTATTTAAATTATTTTGAGATAGAAGCTCAGCTCAAGGTTATGCTGTCAAACCTCAACTGAAAATTTCTCGAATTTCAGATATTAAAATATATTCATTGCTCATTTTCTTATATTCATTTGAGACTGTTAAACTTCATTATTTCGTAAATAAATTTGTTTTTTGTGGGTGAGGGAGTGTGTTTTTTGTCGCATAGTATCTTACCACACACAGCTTCTCACTTGCTAAAATACAGGGTAGTTATAATTAAACCTTAACTACTTGAGCCACCGTAAAACTATTCACTACCTGGGTACCAGACTTCATAGGAATGATGTTCAGACTGTGCGCTGCAGGATTTGCGTTGTTAGAAGTCTTATTTTCAGGACATGCCGTTAGGTAGTACAGTGACGTAGTGTTAAAACACGAGCATCCATGCATCCAAATGCATTACAGCAGCAGACATACGAGATGGGTATGACTCGGCAAGTAGGTCTTTACTCGTAACGCTGTTTTATCAAAACACCAGCAGTAGTGCTGCTGCTCGCGAATATCGATGTGTTAAAAGAACACGAGGAGGCCCTCTTTCCGCAACAAGATTGAAAAAAAGAGTTCCGGAAGTTGAAATTAACTGGCGACTTGGGAATTGTTCATGGGAGAGGCCAACGTCCAGTGGCGTCACAAATTGCTAAAGAAGTTACTGTTGCCATACTGAGAATGCAGGATGCAGTGTGCAGTCTTCAAGGTATGCTCAAGCTGTGTCAAGGCAGGTAAGCATTTCGTAGTCCACTGTTCGAAAAGTGCTGCAAACAGTTGCCAAATGATACCTCTGGGGCGGTTCCAGTCTGTCGTGGATGCAGATGTTTGTCACATAGGGCAACGTTTATAATCTGGAATGTAGACATGGTAAGAAATTGACAAATGTTACCCCCTCGTGTGGAAATTTTTTTTTAATGGTTTATTTTCTCCACACGTCCTTAGAAATATTTCCGCAAAATTTCAATGTCATACGATCACTCGTTTTCCATGGGGACACTTTCAAGTAGCAGAAGTTTTATTACGAGGAGCGTTCAATAAGTAATGGAACATTTTTTCTGAAAGTAGGTTGGTTTTATTCAGGATTCCGGTGCACCATATTGTGCCCCACTCTTTTGGCTACAAAATCCTGATCTCCAGTCAATGTGATGGTCTGACATCATCTGTCTGGGTGCGCCTTTATGATGTGTGATGACACTCTACTGGTCGACGTCGAAGTCAACGTCTTATTGCATCAATGACATCCCCATCACTCACGTACTGTTTCCTGAGGAGAGCGTCCTTCATAGGACCAAACAGATGGTTGGAAGATGCAAGATCAAGGCTGTAGGGTGGATGAGGACGAAAAGTTTAATAAAGTTTCGTGAGCTCATCTATGGAACTACCAGGAGACCTGCATTAGTGATCAAAGTCATCACAATACCTGTGGACTACATTAACGTTATTTCGAACTATCCGAATCCCTTCACGGTTCATGTAATCCAAGATGACGGTGACATCTTCCAGCAGAACCAAATTGCGCTACCTTAACTATAAGAGCTTGATAGTGAACACACGTTGACATCTTTGTGATCAAGTTCATTTATAGATTACATCTGGGAGACTGTCGGGTGCCAGAACCACGGCGTAATTTACTGTAATTTGTGGGAACTGCATAACGTGCACATAGGCTTCTGGTGCCACATTACCTCCGAAACCTACCAATGACTTGTGGAGTCCATGCCATGTAGAATTACTGCTGTGTTCAGTTACGAAGTGGACCAGCACACTGTTAAGCAAGTGTTCGTAATGCTTTGGCTAACACATACACGCACGTATTGAATGTGTTCAAGTGCTACCTTCATCCCTCTCTCTCATCGCCATCAACAACAAATATGAAACTATGTACACTATCTGTGATCCAGACACCACTATGTAACGCAGAAGTGACTACCAGATGTCATGAGGGGTGTATAAAGTTCTACAGCTTTTTAAAACAATTTTAAATAACTGATATTTGTCTAATATGTTGAACAAAAGTTCAGCTTGTACAGAACACGTTTATTAAAACACGCGCATCAGCCTCACACTTTAATAGATGTCCTCATGGGCGCTAGAAAGTAAACTCCGCCATGAAGGCCCACCGCTACCGACAGGCCGCCGCTGATATGGGTATGGAGGGGCCTGTGGACAGCACACCACTCTCCCGACCCATGGCCTCCAAGAACAGAATATCTGCTCCCATCGCCTCTAAGAACAAGTTCTCTGTTCAATGTTCTCACAGTCCCTTTCATCACCCCTTGCCTTATGCCATATTGCCAGCCACAGAGGGTGGGTTCACTACACAGTTGCAACTTAAAATATATCTTTCACCACATACATTTAAGTGGAGGCGGTGACTTGTGATGTAATAGGAGGAACCATCAGTATAAAAGGTGGCAGGGTGTTTTGTGCAAGTAAAGAAGAAGTAAAAGCTGAATTGGTTCGACAGAGAGCTCACTGACTTGGAATGCGTAGTCATTGGATGTAAAAAATCCGTCAGGGCCTTTCCAAACCTTCTAATGCTGCAAAAGTCGACGTTTGGTGATGCGGCTTTGAATAGACTCGCGGAAGAACAATCACAACTGAATCTATATGAGGCACCGCTGAGTATTGCTAAGAATGATTGTGAAATAACGCATAAAATTAGCAGAAGAAGTCATTTATGAGTTCGAAAGTGCTACCAACAGTCTAGCTAGCACAACTACTGTCTGCAGTGAGTTGCAACGATTGGGGCACGATGGTCGAGCAGCGCGTCTTAAGCCACACATTTCTGAAGTCTTTGCTAAGTGGCGCTAGAGGTGGTGCAAAGAGCGACGCCACTGAATAGTGGATGCGAAGCGAGTGGTTTGGAGTGATAAAACTCGCTCTACACTGTGGCAATCCTATGGAAGGGTTCCCGTAAGTGAATAGTGCCAACAGTGAAGTACGGAGGAGGTGAGTGGTGTTACGGCATGACGAGTTCGTGGTTAGGGCGTGGTCACCCTATTGCGTTTAAGAAAACGCTAAGTCCAGGAGGATATGAACATATTTTATACCTTTGTGCACAGCACATAGTGTAGGGACTGTTCGGAGATGATGTCCTTTGTATCAGCATGATAATGCACCTTGCCATAAAGCAGCGTGTTCTGCCCAGATTCCCGACTAGTACCCAATGGAACAGCTGTGGAATGAGTTACATCCTCGACTTCTTTCCAGACCGCAGCATTCAACATCATTAGTTTCTCTGGTTTCGGCTGTTGAGGAAGAGTGCCCGCCATTCCTCCACAGACGTTCAGACAGCTCATCAGCAAAGTTAAAGTCTCATAAACACGAAGGGTGATCACACCTCATATTAATATCCACTGATAGGTTTCCCCAAGTTTTATATAGGATGTTAAAAAACGATACCGACAAACTTCGAGGGGTTCTAGAGGGTGTCTTGTGGAACAAAGCGAGGATCCAACAGAGTGTAGAAATTATAGGCGCCAGCCCCTGCCACCCCTTTGGCAGCAAATGTGACTTTGTATGCTTACTAACCACAAGCGGAACGTCAGCCAATGTTGTTTGTTATTCAGTGATCGTGACTAACTGCCCCGATCACCAATGGAGAAGACTAACTGCGGTGTAGACAGGCCTTGTCCCCTTGAATGCCACTCCTTGTTGCCCCAGTGGATGATGGTTCACACACGGGTTTACAACTACTGGTCATTTTTCTCCTGGAACCCTCTAATCTCCAACTATTTTCGGTATACAGGAGAAAAATAAATTGCTAATGGAAACCCACGTCTGAAACCGTCATCCAGCAAGACAACAAAGCATCACATTCATAGGGGAGAAGGCCAGTCTATCCAGCAGCTAGCTCCATCTTCTCCCCTGGTGATCCTCTCAAGCAGTTGCGATCATTGAATACCAAACATCATTGTGAGACGTTCCACCAGTGGCCTATCAGCGTACAAAATTACTTCGCTTCCGAAGCGGTGGCGTACTGGCTGGCGCCAGATCCTATAACTTAGACTCTCTACAGTGTCGTTGGATGACTTTTGTGGACACAGGTTCCCATCCTCCATTTGTTCCTCAAGACACTCTCTACAACCCCTCGAGGTTTGTCGGTATCGTTTTGTAACACTCTGTATACCTGTTTGAGAGTTTTGGAAGGAAGAAATTACGAGTACTACCGCACATCAAAGTATTTACTATCACTGTCGTACAATTTATGGCGTGGGGTTTTAAGTTACGAAATAGCATAGAAAATAGTTTATAACATTGGTTCAGAGCAAAATCTTTGCTGACAAACTGCTGAATATATTCGTGGTGTATATACTAGCTCAAAGAGCTCGACAAACTGGAACTCTTCAATCGACTGTCCAGACAGCTTGAGTAGCAGCAGCAGTACGTGTGCTTATGATACGTCGTTACTATTAGACTAAAGTGCCCCGTCACCGCCACTATTTTTCACGTGCGGTGTTATATATGCCTCATCTGTATGTCGATCGCTATCGCAGAGGTACACGAGTTACTCCACTCGCAATTGCCCGGCACTCGCAGCCACTTTGGCCGTGGGATGACAGCCAATCACTGCCGACAGCGGCCGCCACTGGCGCCTTAACGGCCTCATAGCGCACGGGCTCGCTCTCTCTCTCTCTCTCTCTCTCTCTCTCTCTCTTCCCACACACGGCCAGCCGCCCCCGCTGCTACCGTTTGGGCGGCAGTGCCGGCGTGTCCCGCGGCGACTGCGCCGAGCCATTCATTTCCCCGGCGCGCTGCTTGCAGGTAGCCTCTGCGCCTGCACCGCGCATCCCCGACACTCGTAATTGATTTACATGTCCGACCGCCCCCGAAGATGCTATCTGCTGGCCGCGGCAGCAATATAATAACAGGGCGCACGCGTGTATGAGCCAGGCTCCCATTTCGCGTCTCACGGCGTCGCTATCACCGTCCCCATTGCTTGTGTCGCTGGTGCAACACTTCTTTGCAGGTCGACAGACATAGTGTACAAGTACGAGAGCGATAAATAATGAAAGGACTAATTTTAACCAAATGGACTCTGACACTACACTATACACGTGTATTGGAATCCAAAGTGGTTATACGATGTGGTTAAATAAGTAATGCAACACATTTTTTCTCTCGCCAAGTTCAGTTGAAAAAATTGTCGTGAGACTTCGTGGAATATTCCCGCCTCAGCCCCTATAGTTTCACGAAATTCTGATAGGTCTCGGCGCTATATGTAGCCTTCAAAATGGGCCATTGGCCCATGGCCATTGAGTTTCTTTTGGAGGAAAACCAGAGCCGCTTGCAGAATATCTATGTAGATCTAACAGTGAGCAAAAGCACCACAAGTCGCTGGTCGGGACGTCTGTTTTCGTCGCAACAAGGTCGCCCAAATATGTCCATCTCCCGCCCGCCTGGCGACCGCTCATAGTAGTGCCCTCTAGAGCGTTGGAACGTACGGACACTCTCATTCGAGATGGTCAACAGATTACAATCAAAGAACTCGCTGCACAACTGGACGTCTCTTTTGGTAGTGATGCCACACTTGTCGAGCAGTTGGGGTAGTCAAACTTGTGTGTCCGCCGGATTCCTCGCCACCTAACACAAGACCGTAAAGAGCACTGAAGGAGCATCTGTGCAGTACTACTTGTGTGTTACGAGCCTGATTGTGACAATCTTTAGCGAACCGTTACAGAAGATGATACATGGCTCTCTTCCAAAGAAACACTCCAAGGCCGCACCCTCAGCCAGTAATTTGATGATGACGGATTTCTGAAACACTGAAGCGTTTTTTTCTGTTTGATGTCCTCCCTCGTGGTGCAACAACCAACTCTGAAGGGCATTGTGCTACCCTCAAGAAACTGAAGAAACAACTTCAGCGTGTCCGTCACCACAAAAGTACTACTTCTCCAAGAAGCCAACGTCCCCCACAGCATGATATTGTCCCTACCAACGTGCATCGACGACAGAAAGCATGTTCTGAACAGACTATCGCATGGATGATGTATCTTCTTACAACAGCCGACCTGGAGTAATATGATATGTGATTCGTCTGGAAAGGAGGTCGTCTGAACAAGAGGAGGTAGTGGACCTGTAGTCCAACTTCGATGAACCCATCCCGTTTGTAACCATAACTGACGATGTCGCTGGGTCAAGACAGGAACACATGAGGATCGAGAGCTGCTGAGCTTGGTGTAATAAGAAATGTGATTCATCCCAATAGGTCGCATGTGTCCACTGATCTTGAACTTCAATGCTCCCATCTCCACTATAGCCATAGATGACAGTGCTGTTGAATTTGCATGGATACATGTGAATGTCACGAGCTTCAGAACCCAGTATAATAAGAAATGTGATTTATCTGCATGTGTGGTAGGATTTCATTGCTATGCCCTCCAACTTTGATGATCCCATCCCCACTGTAACCACAGCAATCAATGTAACTCGGTCAATAAGACAACAAATACGGATCAAAAACTGCTGAGTCTGATGTAATTAGAAATTTGATTCATCCAAACAGGTGACAGGTTCCCATCGATCTGCAATCCAACTCTGTTGATCCCATCCACACTATAACGATAGCGGTCCATGTAAATGTATCAACATGAGAACATGTGAGGGTCGAGAGTTGCTGAGTCTGATGTAATTAGAAATGTGCTTCATTTGAACAGGTAACAGGTTTCCATTGATCTGCAGTCAAACTTCAATGATCCCATTCCTACTGTAATTGAAGCTGACAACGTCGTTGAATCAACAGAGGGACAAATGGGGGTCGAGAGCCGCTAAGCGTGGCGTGATATCAAATGTGATTCATCTGAACAGGTGGCAGGTTTGCATTGGTTCACAGTCAAAATTCGATGACGCCATTCCCGCTGAACCCCAATAAGACAATGTCGCTGGATCAACATGGGCACATTTGGGGGTCGAGAGCTACTGAGCCTGGCAGAAATCTGATTTATCCGAACAGGTGACAGTTTTCTTCTGATCCGCATCGAACTTCAATGATCCCATCCCCACTGTGCCCATTGTCGACAATGTCACTGGATCAGTAGGGTAAATGGTGAGGGTCAAGAGCTGGCGAGCCTGATGTGATATGAAACCTGATTTATCCAAATAGGTGACAGGTTTCCATTGATCTGCAGTCCAACTTCGATGATCCCATTCCCACCACAACCGAAGTTGACAATGCTGTTTGATCAACGTAGGGAAACGTGAGGGTCGAGAGCTGGTGAGCCTGGTGTAATAAGTAATATGATTCATTCAGATAGATGACAGCTTTCCATTGATCTGTAGTCCAGCTCTGATGATCCCATCTTCACTGTAGCCATAGTTGGCAATATCGTTAGATCAGACTTAGAACACCTGAGGAGTAAGGGCTGCGGGGCCCCAGTTTCAACAATATGCACTGAACTGTGTGCTCCAAAACATTTATAACTTGCTCTGCAGTGTGGAAAAGTCTCTGACATCCACATTCTATGACGAGGTGTGACGTCCAACAATTGACAGTAAGCTTTTTGCATCCGGCAGTTTGCCCGAAATGTCATGGAACAATCTGTACGCTGGGAAAGGTTTAAATTTCTTATCAAGACTTTCTTGGTAATGTCGGTATTAATTAATTTCTGCAACCGTGACATACTTAACAACAAACTTGAATACATCATTAGCTATGTTCAAATCACGTAACTGAAGCCATGACTGAGAGATAGATTGCTTAACTCCGACTGTTGGAAGTGCTGCTTGATATGTTGAAAGCTAGCATTACGAAAAAGATTGTTTGACATGTGTCTCTTGGCTCGATATATGAGTAACTTCCAACAAATAATAATAAATTGTGTTCAAGAGAATGGCCACTGCTTGGATTACATAATTTTCTTAAGTCACCACGTAAATTAAACTGACGATTCTTACCTTTGACTCTGTATAAATAAAACTTTCATTTTAAAAATCAACACATTACTGTTCATTTGAAATTTGATGGTTCCACTCACTTCAGTAACCTCCACACTTTCCGCCGCCTGATAGTGGGCGATACACAAAGTTAGTCAGCCAAGAAAATTTATGAAAACCTATGACTATTGCATTGCATGTGTCCCTAAACTGTATGATATTTACTTTGATATACGAAGCTCATTACACTACTTAGGATTAGGGTCTCGAATACATGGAATACGTGTTTTAAAGAAAGAAAATGTATTCTCGAAACAGCCACGTCACAAAACTGCTTCCAGGTCCGAACTCTAACGCCAATTGCAATGCTCTACCTCACTGTTCAACGATTTTTGTTCGCTAAAAATATCGCACTCTCTTAGTTACTTTCTAAGTGACTTCTGCGTATAATTTCTTGTGAAGGTACGACATATTGTAAGGAAGACCTGTGTCACTTCATAAAATACATTATCAGAATCTCCCTTAAAAATGGATATCATACACATCTCCGGATTTGACTGCCCGAAATCTCGCTGTTCTCATCAAACACCTTTCTGCAACGTTTTAACAAAATCATCGGAGTCCCTGCATTCACAAACTTGCGCACCGGTGCTTCAATTACAACTCCCGACTGCAGACCGCACTGAGCACCTCCTTGCTCAGGAACGAGGGAACACGCACTTCTCTGAGTAGTTGATTCTAGTGATGGCCAACGAGAGTCGTGCCTGTTCTCATATAACATAGAAAATCCCGTAACTAATCGATATTAACTCATAAGTGAAATTCATGTTACTTGCCAAAATATTATTTCGTAATCGCCAAATTAACTTCATATATATATATATATATATATATATATATATATATATATATATATATATATATATATATATATATATATATAAAATCATATTGTTCTTCTCTTAAGGACTAGCGCTAAGATGTTGCTTCCTATTATAATTATCGACCCCTTTTCCAAGTACTTTGCTGTTTCTGATAGAATAATAATCTCACTGGCAAGCATCATAGCTCTTATTTCTTCTCTGTGAACTTATATTCCCACTCCAAATTTTTATTTGATTCACTTTACTGTTTGCTCAGTGTATGGATTACATAACATTGGTGACAGCTACAACGTTGTCACATCCCCTTCTCAACCACTACTTTCATTTCACGCCCCTCGACTCTCATGCGTGCCGCCTGGTTTCCACATAAGTTGTGAATAATCTTCCGCTCCCTGTATTTTACTACTGCTATCTTCAGAATTTCAAAGAGTATGTTGCAATCACCATTGTCAAACGCTTTCTCTACGTCTAGATGTGTATTAACGTAGATTTTCCTTTAAACTATCTTCTAAGATGAGACGTAGTGTCATTATTGTCTCGCGTGTTCCTACATTTCTCCAGAATCCAAACCGATCTTCTCTGAGGTTGGCTTAAATAAGGATTTCCATTCTTCTGTAAGGAATTGATGTTAGTACTTTTAAACTGATAGTTCGGTAATTTTCACATCTATCATCACCACCTTTTTTGTAACTGGAATTACTACATTCTTCTTGAAGTCTGAGGCTATTTCGCTTGTCTCATACATCTTGCACACCAGATGGAGGAGTTTTCTCATGACTGGCTCTCCCAGTGTTGTCAGTGGCTGTGACAGAATTTCATCTACTTTCGGCACCTTGTTTCGACTTATGTCTATTAGTGCTCTGTTAATTTCTTCTCGCAGTATTATGTCTCCCGTCTCATCTTCATCTACGTACTCTCCTATTTCTATAATACCGCCTTCAAATTCATCTCTCTTGTATAAACCCTCTATATAGTCCTTCCACATTTAAGCTTTCTCCTCTTTGCTTAGAACTGGTTTCCATCTGAGCTCCTGAAATTACTACAGCTGCTTCTCTTTTCTCCAAACGCCTCTTTAATACTCCTGTGAGCGTACCTATCTTACCGCTAAAGAAATATGATTCTACATGGTTACATTTTCCTCTATCCAATCCCGCTTAGCCATTCTGCATTTCCCGTCAATATCATTTTCTAGACGTTTGTATTCCCTCTCGTCTGCTTCATTTGCTGTATTTGTATACTTTCTCCTTTCATCAATTAAATTCAGTATCTCCTGTGTTATCTCACGGTTTTCTGTTAGGCCTTGTCTTTTTTACCGATTTGATCCTCTGCTGCCTTCACTATTTCATCTCTTAAAGCTACCTATTTTTCTTCTACTGTATTCCTTTTCCACGCGCTGGTCAACCATTACCTAATGCTCCCTCTGTCACTCTCTACAGCTTTTGGCCCTTTCAACTTATCCAAGTCGTATGTCCTTAATTTCTAAGTTTTTGCAATTTGTTCAGTTTTAATCTGCAATTCATAACCAATAAATTGAGGCCAGAGTCCACATCTGCCCCTGGAAATGTATTAGAATTTAAAACTTGGTTTTGAAATCTCTGTCTTACCATTATACAATCAATCTGAGACCTTCCGGTGTCTCCAGATCTCTTCCTCTATACAACCTTCTTTCATGATACTTAAAGCAAGATGATTAAATTATGCTCTGTGCATAATTGTACCAGGCAGCTTCCTCTTTCATTCTTTCTCCCCAATCCGTATTCACTTGTTATTTTTGTTGATCTTCGTTTTCCTGCCGTCGAATATCATCCCCTATCACAATTAAATTTTCGTCTCCCTTAACAGTCTGAATAATTTATTTTATCTCATCACACATTTCTTCATTCTCTTCATCGTCGGCCGAACTGGTTGGCATGGACTATTTTACCTCCGGAATATTTTACCCATGACGACGCCATCATCATTTAACCATACAGTAGTGCTGCGTGCCTTCGGGAAAAATTGAGGGTGTAGTTTTCCCTTCAGCCGTTCGTATTATCAGCACAGCAAGACCGTTTTGGTTGATGTTACAAGGCCAGATCAATCAACCATCCACACTGTTGCCCCTGCAACTACTGAAAAATTGTACACTACTGAAAAAAATGTTCACAAATTCAGAATTCAAAATTCATTCTTCATGTATATTTCCTGTTCACTCCACGAGTATTCTCCTGTTCCCACCACGCGTATTCTAATAATGTGTGTTCTATAATTTGCTTGTAGCCACTGAGAATTTTGTTCTAAGGCACTTCATGTATCTCCAGAACTATGGAAGGTACTGAAATTTATATGTCAAAACAGTACTAAGTTTCATTTTTATTCATGGAAACAGGTAACAGAGCAGTGATAGTCTGGCGTATGATCTTGCAACATGATAAGAAGCGTTGCTTTTTCGTTTCAGAGTTCATCCGCACAAAATTAGGTTACGTTCAATGATTCCTTGCTTCCCTATCATAATTCATCGAGGGTTCATTTGCTGAGAGCATTAGGGAGGGTGAGGAGATGTTCCATACCATTATATTCCCTACAGTCACAACTGTATTTATATCCATCTGTAAGGCCCCACTTGACCAAGGTTTGCCTGCCTTGGCACGACGTCCGTTCTGATGTGTTCAAGCTCCTCCAAATCGTCCATTTCCAGTTCTTACCATTGGGCGTCACCGGTTGTGAAAGATAGTCGCTTGGAAGATCTTTCTTCAAGACTCTCTTATGTGATTTATGTCTCCCAGGTCCACAGAAAGCTCCAAGTAACAAGCTTCTCAGTGTGTTCGTAACCATCTCTTTTGTAGTCAGCGTCCGCAAATCCAGCCGGTTTGTATACGGAAGGGGCTACCAAAGATTTCCTCTGGTGGAAACTTTGATAATCCTCGTACTTTGGTGGAATACAGTCCTTATTTTGAAGGTCAATAAAATTTTAAAATATGAAAAAAACTTTTTTTACTTGGTGGTTTCTTCAATTTTAAATCATAACTAATAAGACAGAAATCATAGTAAAGATTTAAAAAAAATGAGTATTGTCAAAATGTCGAAAAGAAGCCTCGTTATTAGCAATTTTCGCGGAACGTTTATTCACTCCCCACGGAACACCTGTGTTCCGCAGAACACAGCCTGGGAAGCCCCGGTATACAGTACCGCGCAGGGAGAGGATGGAGGTGGTGGCATAATTAGTCGAAATGTTTCATCTTAGCTTTTGGCACGAACACATCTGGATCACAATAGGCAAACAAAAAAAAGGGAAATGAGCGTATGCCATTGTCGGCCGAGAGGCCCCATTCGGGGAAGTTCGGCCGCCGAGTGCGAGTCTTACTTCACTCAAAGCCACATTGGGCGGCTTGTGGGCAGGTGATGAGAATGAAATAATGATGAAAACAACAGAACACCCAGTCCATAGCCGGAAAAAATCTCCAAACTGGCCGGGAATCGAACCCGTGCCCGCTGTACGAGAGGCAAGCATGTTACCAACCAGCTAAGCAGGCGGACTAACAGACATATTCTATTTTGGAGAAGTACAGTGCCTGGGTGTAATTCGCAGCACATTTAGTTTCGCTCCAATTTGTTCTTAGTCTATTCTCTCGGTACTGTTCGTTGCTTCTCACTGCGACTTGTTGACGGGTCTTCTCGCAGCGAAGACCAGTCCAATGACACCGAGGTATCTTGGATTATCTGTGTATTGCAGAGTTGTGCCATTCCAGCTTACTTTCAGCAATCCGTTTGCTTGGTCGCAAATGGAAGGCGGAGACTTGTCTCTGTTAGAGACTTTGTGTAAGGGAATTTTTGTTATAGTATACCAGAAAGGTGCTAAGAGGGCGTCCCACGTTTTTTTGTACACCCTTAAAAGTGTGTCCTTGAGCTGTGATGGCCATATCGTTGGCCTACAAGAAATGGGTTGTGTGTCTTGGGGTTAGTGGGCCATAGTGTTTGGATTGAATTCGTGGGGGCTTTTCCGCCGTTGTCATAGGCTGCCTTCCAGCGTGAATAGAACATTCTATTTTGCAGCAGTGATTAGCTGATTCGCTCAGTTATTATTACAATGTTTGTTCCTTTATACATCCATGCAGACACTGAGGCGTATGGTGGTTTGGATCGGTCCTGGAAGCGTCCACAAATAGCCGAGTCGTTAAGGCAACCGCTCGCGATAAGCGAGAAATCCGGTTTCTATTCTCGGTGTTTGACGTATTTTCATTTCCATGTCAGATGTAGCTGATGTCAAAAATATTCTTAGCTGCGACAAACTTCTGTATGTTTCTTAAAGATGACACATTGCGTAGTGTGGAAACCAGATACCTGGGTCTTTCTCCATACGGCATATGCAGAGGCCTTCAAAAAAGAAAGAAAGATTTCTGCACCGCAGTTGGTCAGCCCGCAGCTGTTGCCAATTTTTATTATTAGAGTGATGAATGGTTTAAGAACATATACTACCTGATCAAAGATATCCGCAAACATATTAGTGGACATTAATATAGCTTTTTCACTGCTTGGTGAGGACCCTTTCAGAGCGGTGTCTCAATGTCTGCAGAGGCATGGTAGCCCATTCTTCCTCAAGAGCCAAACCCAGGTAAAGTATTCATGTTGGACGCCGAATTCTGGACTGAAGTGACGTTCTAACTCATCCCAAAGGTATTCAGATAGGGACTCTGGGCAGGCTACTCCATTTCAGGAATGTTTTCCACAAACCATTGCTTCACAGTGGCTGCTTTGTGACGAGGTGCTGTGTCAGACTGATACAGTCGTCGTCTCGGAACTATTTATCTACCACAAGCAGAACACAATGCGCAAAAGGTGTTAACATCCTGGATACAGCGTTTTCTTTATCTCAATAAGGAAACCATACCCTACCACAAAAAAAAACACCCTATAGCGTGAGACCATCGACCTTCTCCTTACTTCAGTGTGTGGACTACATACAGGGCGTCAATTATTGAACTATACGAAAAAAACGTAAATTAGTTACAAACCAAGGGGTGCACACACTTTATTCACATTTAAACGTCACTAAAGATATTCAGATTTAGATTGTGACATGTTGGATATGCCTGCCAACTTTGACGATGATGTGGCACAGACGAATAGCGAAATTCTGTATGACCCGCTCAAGTGTCGGAACACCGATGCTGTCGATGACCTCCTGAATGACTGTTTTCAGCTCAGCAGTGGTTTTGGGGTTATTGCTGTACACCTTATCTTTAAATAACCACACAACAAGAAGTAGCGTGTGTCCAGATCCGGAGAATACGGCGACCAGTCGAGACCCATTCCAGAGGCCTCTGGTTACCCTAGATTTAAAATGCGGTCCCCAAAGTGCTCCTCCAGGAGATGAAACAGTCTTCTGCTTCGAGCTACAACCTGCGTAAACAACATCTTGTCGAAATCATGCTCACATTGGATAATGGGGATGAAATCATCTTCCAAAACATTCACGTACCGTTCGGTAGTCGCCGTGCCATCAAGGAATATCGCACCGATTTTTCCGTGACTGGACATTGCACATCACGCAGGACTTCTCGATCGCGAAATGTGGTTTTCAGTCCCCCAAATGCCACAATTTTGCTTATTGAGGAACCCATCCAAATGAAAGTGGGCTTCATCGCAAAACCAAACCATACAGCGCATACTAATTCCCATGATGCCCCCCCCCCCCTCCCCCGGCAAACCGTGCAGTTTGAACGTCCTAACCCAAATCTGTTCAATAACTGTCGCCCTGTATGATGGTTGGTAGCGTTCTGCACGCACCCACGAAACCCAAACCCCTCCACCTGATTGCCGCAGATTATAGCGTGATTCATCATTCCAAATCACTCGTGGTTGGTCATCCAAGTTGTCCAATGCCCTCGCATTCTACACCACTTCAAGCGTCGCTTAGCCCTGACGACAGAAACGTATGGCTTATGAAGAGCTGCTCAATCATTTACCCAACTCTTTTAACTTCATACGCACAGTCAGTGAGCTAGCTGGATAGCGGGTACCTTTGCAACTGACTTGAGATTTCTATAATGCCCAACGGTGTCCCCGCCCGTCAATACATGAGATGTACCTGGACTTGGCCGGCCGCTGTGGCCGATCGGTTCTAGGCGCTTCAGTCCCGAACCGCGCTGCTGCTACGGCCGCAGGTTCGAGTCCTGCCTCGGGCATGGACGTGTGTGATGCCCTTAGGTTAGTTAGGTTTAAGTAGTTCTAAGTCTAGTGGACTGATGACCACAGATGTTAAGTCCCATAGCGCTTAGAGGAATCTGAACCATTTTTTACCTGGTCTTGTTTTAGTTTTGGCTGTTGCTTCTTGTTTCAACTTGACAATCACATCAGCAGTATACTTGAGCAGTTGTAGAATGCTTTGATTTTATCCATAATGGATATGAGGTCGTGGTTGTAAAAGATAATGTTAAAATGTTGGCTCAAGCACCTATTTACAGTGCAAAAACACTACAATTTACGCGTTTCGAATGTCAAATCTTCACAACAACCTCTAAAAGCGACCTACATAAAACATAAATAAGAGCATTAAAAGAAAATTACTGGGCTACTTCCTTTGCAGCCGTGTCACCTTAAGATGTAGATCAACGTCACTGGCAACTGATAAAATAGACTACAATGGAACTGAATATTTTCTACACTGATACACTACAGTAATTCTGATGATGAAGGCCTGATCTTCGAAACACGTAAGTTCTCGAAATTCTAGCGTTTTGTACACTGTGACTGAGGCGACATTTTAACGTTGAGTTTTAGGAAGGTTGAAATGTCTCTGATAGACACGTTACTCGGGTGACATCGAATAAATTGACATTGGAGGTCACTGAGATGCCTGTCCAATGCTTCTCTATTGATTTTGTGCACTTACGGTGACAGCTCTCATGACATAGTGGTCCCATTGGTAGTGCGTTGGGGTCTCGGAATACTTTGGATCAAATAGTGTATTTCTACAGCACTCTAGATCTCCCTTTCGATGTTAGCAATATTTATTTCGTGGCAAATATCAGAATGATGAAAGCATCTGCAAACTTTTATGGGTAATCCGGTCCCTGTGTACACTGAGATGACAAAAGTCACGAGATACCTTCCAAAATCATGTCGGCCTCCTTTGGCCAGTCGTAGTGTAGCAGCTCGACGTGGCATGGACTCAACAGTTCATTGGCAGCCCCTGCAGAAATATCGAGTGATGCTGCCTCTATATCCGTCTATAATTGCGAAAGTGTTGTCAGTGTAGGATTTTGTACACGAAATGACCTCTTTATGATGTCCCATAAATGTTCGATGTGATTCATGTTGGCACTCGAATTGTCCAGAATGTTCTTCAAACCCGTCGCGATCAATTCTTGCCCAGCGACATGACGCATTGTCATCCATAAAAGCTCCATCACTTTTTGGGAACATGAAGTCCATGAATGAATCAAATGGTCTCCAGGTAGCTCAATGTAACCATTTCCAGTAAATGGTCGGTTCAGTTAGACCAGAGGAACCAGTCCAGTCCACGTAAACACAGTCCACACCAGTATTGAACCATCACCAGCTTGTACAGTGCCTTGTTCATAACTGGGATCCATGACTTCATGGTGTCTGCGCCACACTCGAACCCTACCATGAGCTCTCTCCAACTGAAATCGGCACTCATTTGACCAGGCCACTGTTTCCCCAGTCGTGTACGGTCCAACCAATACGTTCACGAGCCCATGAGAGGCGCTGCAGGCTATGTCGTGTTGTTAGCAGAGGCCACTGGATCGATCGTCTGCTGCAGTAACGCCAAATTTTATCGCACTGTCCAACGAAAACTTTTGTCGTACGTCCCCCATTGATTTCTGCGGTTATTTCAGGCAGTGCTGCTTGACTATTGGCACTGACAACTCTACGCAAAGGCCTCTGCCCTCGGTCGTCGGCTACTGCCTTGTCCGTGGTGAGAGGTAATACCTGAAATTTGGTATTTTCGGCCCGATCTTGACACTGTGGATTTCGGAATGCTTAATTCCTTAACGATTCCCGAAATGTATGTCTCATGCGTCTAGCTCCAACTAGAAGCTCGTCTGTGTGTGGCTGTTGCAAACAACGGAACTAGAGCAGAAATCCTGCCGCAGTCGGCGTGTACCACCTGAAGCACCAGTGACGTACCAGGAAGAGTGGCGGGCGCCGCCCTCGCGTGCTGAACACAACCCGGCAGGGCGGTAATGACGCAGGACAGGGTCCGCCGGCACGCCTATTTCGTGGGCGCGTGTCGGTCGCAAGCGGAGCGCCTCGTACTCCGTCCAGACCGCCCGCGCCTTTCTCTTCCCTCCCCCTCCTCCCTCCCGCCCTCCCCGTAATTATCGGTGTAACTGGACCAGTCGTGACCGGCTGACGATGGCGCTCCTTCGCGCCACTTGCGGTCAGATATTAGGGGAATCGCTGCGTTCTCAAGGCGCAGTGGCGCAAGCGAGCGGACCGGTCGCCGCCGAGGACTTCTTAAGCGATTACTCACGCGTGTCACTCAGACAACGGCCGTACCTCTGGCGAGGTAATTGGGCGCGCCGTTAGTCGACAAGTCCAAGTATAAAAAGGACCCGTGTAGTCCTGCGCTGTGGAACGCACAAACGGACAGGAATTTAACTAGAGACAGACTTACTGGCCGTAGCTTCGGAATAGACAGTAAATCCTGCGGTTGATACTCTGGCGTGATTTAGTGGTGAAGTGCTTGTCTGGAAAACGAAAAGTCGTAGGATCGAAACCCCGGTAGGGCCATAGATTTTTTTTCAGTCCGCCTTTAACTCAGCCTTCACGTCTCAGTGATGTGAAGATTCGTCAGACACGATATGTGGCTCGGATTCCGCGTTAAGGTGTAGGTCATCTTTCTCTGATAGGGTTACTGGGGTAGGTTAGGCATACAGAAATCGCCTAATTGGGGTATAATTTAAAAACTTCCACCAGGGCGTTGAGAGGTATGAAACTAATTTATTTATTTATTTATTACTGTTTTTATCGTATTGAACAGCTAGGGTCAAGTAACAGCTTCAATTCCTCGTTTTTCCTTGTTGTTTGTTATTTTTCCATTACTCCTCCATTTCTTTATTCTGTCCATGTTGTTTCAGATTTATTTCTTCTGCACTCAAAGCCTTCTAAATTTAGTACTTAAATATTAAAAACGTTTCTTTCTGCTATTTTAGAAGCCTTGACGTTATTTACTTCTATTTCTTTTCTTATTTCTCTGATGTACGCTATTGTCAACTTTTTCTTCCATGAATACAGGAATATTTGCTTCCTGAGCATGTTCTTATTTCTTTCGATGGGGGTGTCCAAAAAGGATTAATCTCCATTCAGCCATTATTTCCGATATTTGCTCCATATTTTTGTAGATATCTCATTACTTCTCATTTTCCAACTATCTGTATATTGCACCCACTACTTTTCCAATAATCCGTCTTTCAAGTACCTCTATTCTGTACAGCTCATAGTTAGTTGTTAGGCATTCACGTCCATGAAAACATTCTGGTCGTACCATTGTGGTGTAGTGTTTCAGTTTTGGTTTTCTAGATATGCATTCAACAAAGTGCCTGTTGGCTTCTGTCTCGGGTTCTTCGACCGATGTTTGTTTGATGATTCTTCTGACGGTTCGCCAGCACGAGTAGCTGGAATTGTCAAAGCTTCCCTCTCCATTCTGGTGGTGGGATGGAGCCCAGCTGGCGGCCGTAGATTACATGTACCAGGCGCGCTAATGTCCAAGAGTTTTTCCGTGATCATTTACGTTGTGGTTCTCATCTTGCTACCCCCAACGGTCGTTCGCTGCAGCACGGAAATCCACCACCTGTTCATCTTGAGGCTCTTTTCTTTCTTGTTGAAACTATTTTCGTGTTTGCGTATTTCTATAGCTTCTCTGAATTAGCAGGTGTGATAGCTCTTCTCTACAGCCAGAACTTCCGTGCCGGAGAATTTAACAATGTGTTCGGCCTCCCACAGCGAGTGCTCCGCCACGGCCGATTTCTCCACCTGCCTCAGCCTGCCATGTCACTTATGTTCGTTGATCCTGATGCTGATTAATCGCCTACTCATTCAACATAAATTTTTCCGCATGTACATCGTATGGTGTATATTCCCGACATGGCAAGTGGGTCATTTTACTCCTTTGCCGATCTGAGGCACTCTTTGATCTTTATCTTTTTATAAATAGTACTTACGCTGTGTTTGCGCAACATACGGCCTATTCCGTCCGTCACTCTGGGAATGTATGTCAGAAAGGCCGTACCCGACATTTCTTTTTCCGATGTGTCACTTCGCCGAGTGTTTGGCCCTGTTATACTTCTAATATAACTTGTGGACTACCCATTCCTCTTCAGAACGCTTTCCAGGTGTTACATTTCGCGTCTCACGTATTGGTCTTTCTCTTGCTACGAGAGTATTAATCATACCTCTTTTCCGGTTCGGGTGGTGATCTGACAGTTATCTGACAATTTGTGCAGGCATCGGTCCGTATGTATCAGTTTACGATACATGCTGTGTGCCACATTTCCACCATCCCTTGTGACCAACTCACCCAGAGAGGGTAGTTGTTTGTCCTTTCCTTCTTCCATCGTAAATTTTATGTTGAGATGGAAGCTATTGAAGTGTCTTAGAAAGTCACCGAGTTGTTTCTCACCATAGCTCCATACAACGTTAGTATTATCGACGTAACTGTAGCACACCTTAGGTTTACAATGTGTCAAGTCCAGTGCCTATGCATCGAAATGTTCTATGAAGAAGTTCATCATCAATGGACTAAGAGAACTACCCATGCGAACGCCTTCCAGCTGTTCGTAGAAGTTGCCATTCCACGTTAAATAGCTCGTGGTGAGACATCCATGAAAGAGCTTGGCGATATCTTGCGGGAGAATGGAACCGATGTCGTCCAGAGAGTCACTGAGCGGCACTTTGGTAAACAAAGAAACAACATCAAAACTGACCAGGATGTCGTTTGGTGCACGTTTTAGTTTCTTCAGCTTCCCACTGAAACGTCCTGCGTCTTTTGTGTATGAGTCAATCCTTCCCACTTCCGGCTGGAGCGGAGAGGCCAAGTGTTTCGCCAGTTCATACTTCGACGAGCCTGAAGCGCTAACTATCGGTCTCAATGCAACATTATTCTTATGGGTCTTTGGTAACCCATACAGCCGAGGTGGTAGGACTTCTTTGTTGCGCGGGATCCTCTGTATGTCCGCAGAGAGAGAAGACGCATTGATTAACCGATTTGTATTCCATGTCATCCGCTGTGTCGGATCTGCGCTTAGTTTTCGATACGTCGTTGGATCTAATAGGTCCTGGACCTTCTGCTCATAACTGACGGACAGAATCGGCCGTATATTGCGCAAATACAGAGGAAAGACTATTTATAAACCAACAAACAAGATTAAATAATGTCTCAGATCGGCAAAGGAGAAAATTAACCCATTTGCAGTGTCGGGAATATAACCCATACCACGTACATGGGGAAAGTTAATACTGGATTGACTGGACGGTCAGTAACACCAGAATCACCGAACGTCAACGGCATTGCAGTTAGGGGCAGGTGGAGAAATTGGCAGCGGTTGACCACCCGATGCGTGAGACCGATCTCATAGAGAAATTCGCCTACACAGTGGTTCTGGCTGTAGAGAACAGCTATCACACCACGGAAAGGCTCTGGGGCGTTGGCGGGCCCGATACATGTAATCTGGGACTGCGAGCTCGGCTCACCACCAGCAGGCAGTATGTCAACAAGTCGCCTCGATAACGTTAATATGTCCTGTTGTAAATGTTCTTTTTTGTCAAACTATATGCTGGCTTCAGTTATAATTCTGACATACATCTACTGCAAATTTTTCTAGTTCATTCTCTTATGTACTTTCTCCAAGATATTTAAATTTACTTACTGGCTCTCTTTTACGTATTTATGTTTGTATGAATTTTTGCGCATTTTTAATGTATTTGTCATGAATTTGCTTCTTCATCCAAAATTTCGAGACCACTTCTATGTGTCATGTCCTTATTTGAACTACTGTGTCTGTCAGATTTTCTAAAAGTAATGGAAAACCGTCAGTAAAGGCCAGGCAGTTTATCTTTATTCCATTTGTTCTCCGCCCAAGAATTTCTCATTCATTCTGTGATTTTTTCAAGAATACATTTAAACAATGAAGGTGATAAACTAGCCCCAGTTCTTATTTCAAGCAATTTAGATGGTTCTCTCATAAATTTAACTTGAGTTATTGTCTTTGTTAGAGTCTACTGATTTATCTCTGTTAATTTTGCTTTGACACGAAGGTCTCGAAAGATTCTATCCATTGTTTCTCTCTTCCGAATCAAAAAACATTTTTTTTTAAATCTACACTACTGGCCATTAATATTGCAACACCAAGAAGAAATGCAGATGATAAACGGGTGTTCGTTGGAAAAATATATTATACTAGAACTGACATGTGATTACATTTTCACGCAATTTGGGTGCATAGATCCTGAGAAGTCAGTACCCAGAACAACCACCTCTGCCGGCCGAAGTGGCCGTGCGGTTAAAGGCGCTGCAGTCTGGAACCGCAAGACCGCGACGGTCGCAGGTTCGAATCCTGCCTCGGGCATGGATGTTTGTGATGTCCTTAGGTGAGTTAGGTTTAACTAGTTCTAAGTTCTAGGGGACTAATGACCTCAGCAGTTGAGTCCCATAGTGCTCAGAGCCATTTGAACCAACCACCTCTGGCCGTAATAACGGCCTTGATACGCCTGGGCATTGAGTCAAACAGAGCTTGGATGGCGTGTACAGGTGCAGCTGCCCATGCAGCTTCAACACGATACCACAGTTCATCAAGAGTAGTGACTGGCGTATTGTGGCGAGCCAGTTGCTCGGCCACCATTGACCAGACGTTTTCAGTTGGTGAGAGATCTGGAGAATGTGCTGGCAAGGGCAGCAGTCGAACATTTTCTGTATCCAGAAAGGCCCGTACAGGACCTGCAACATGCGGTCGTTCATTATCCTGCTGAAATGTAGGGTTTCGCAGGGATCGAATTAAGGGTAGAGCCACGTGTTGTAACACATCTGAAATTTAACGTCCACTGTTCAAAGTGCCGTCAATGAGAACAGGAGGTGACCGAGACGTATAACCAATGGCACCCCATACCATCACGCCGGGTGATACGCCAGTATGGCGATGACGAATACACGCTTCCAATGTGCGTTTACCGCGATGTCGCGAATCACGGATGCGACCATCATCATGCTGTAAACAGAACCTGGATTCATCCGAAAAAATAACGTTTTGCCATTCGTGCACCCTGGTTCGTCGTTGAGTACACCATCGCAGGCGCTTCTGTCTGTCATGCAGCGTCAAGGGTAACCGCAACTATGGTCTCCCAGCTGATAGTCCATGCTGCTGCAAACGTCGTCGAACTGTTCGTGCAGATGGTTGTTGTCTTGCAAACGTCCCCATCTGTTGACGCAGGGATCGAGACGTGGCTGCACGATCCGTTACAGCCATGCGGATAAGATGCCTGTCATCTCGACTGCTAGTGATACGAGGCCGTTGGGATCCACCACGGCGCTCCGTATTACCCTCCTGAATCCACCGATTCCATATTCTGATACCAGTCATTGGATCTCGACCAAAGCGAGCAGCAATGTTGCGATACGATGAACCGCAATCGCGATAGGCTACAATCCGACCTTTATCAAAGTCGGAAACGTGATGGTACGCATTTCTCCTCTTTACACGATGCGTCACAACAACGTTTCACCAGGCAACGCCAGTCATCTGCTGTTTGTGTATGAGAAATCGGTTGGAAACTTTCCTCATGTCAGGACGTTGTAAGTGTCGCCACCGGCGCCAACCATATGTGAATGCTCTGAAAAGCTAATCATTTGCATATCACAGCATCTTCTTCCCGTCGGTTAAATTTCGCGTCTGTAGCACGTCGTCTTCGTGGTGTTGCAAATTTAATGGGCAGTAGTGTTGTATTATTATTATTATTATTATTATTATTACCCCAGAGTGTTGAAATCAGATTATTCTTGTAAGCCGTTGTACCATTTTAATTGCTGGTAGTTTGAGTCGGGTGCCTTTATGACGGTCAAAATCGCACATGACGTTTAGCGAAAAAAAATACGAACTTACTATCACACTAGACTGTCGACTGGAGTCATGACTTCCCTGCAAAAAGAATTCACCGTGTCGCCGCCAACGGAACAAAATCGACTGATGTAAATGCAATTTCAGCAGTACTCTAAGGAAATGTGATAGGACCCTTATCACAAAGACTTTTCGCATATGATGTAATGATTATAAGAAGACAGCATCGCCAGAAGACTTGAATGAACTACAGGAAGACCTACAGAGAATTTTTGATTGGTGCTGTGACCAGTAGCTCACCATGAAAGTAAATAAACAGGCGCAGAAGTCCACATCTATGTTAATACGCTACTGGAGAAAAATTACTGGAAATATTCACTACAGTAAAATACCTAAGCGTAAGTATCCAAGTGGAATGACCATATAAAATACATAGTAGAAAAAGCAGATTCCAGTATGAATTTATAAGAAGAAAATAAACTGCAAGTCACGCACAACACAAGTGACTCACAAGACATATTTTGTTCGACTGATTCTTGAGTATTGTTCAACAGCCTTGAACCCTTACCAGGTTGACTCTCACATAATAGACATGATCCAACGAAGAGCGGCGCGTGTCGCCACATGATTCTCTAGTCCGCACAAGAACCTGCGCAAGGAACGACAGTGGCAAGCGCTAGGAGAGAGACGTTATGCTTAATGGAGAGTGTTTCTTCTGAAATTCCTAGAGAGTCTGTTCCGGGGAGAGTAGGGCACCATATTACTTCCTCCCACTTATTTCTCGTGAAATGACCACAACAAATTAGAGCTGATACGGAGGCATCGACAGTCAGCCCTCCAACGCGCCATTCTTGAATGGAATAGGAAAGAGGCGAACAGATAGTGATAGCCGAAGTACTCTCCACCAGGCACCTAAATGTTTCTTGCTGAGTATAGATGTAGATGCTGAATTGAATTTTCGCGATTGTGGAAGTACATAGCAGCATGCCTACTATTCATAATGCGAACTTTACTTGGGGTTACTCTTGGGTAAAATATTCCGGATGTAAGATAGTTCCCCATTCGGATCTCCGGGCGGGGACTACTCAAGAGGACATCGTTATCAGCAGAAAGAAAACTGGCGTTCTACGGATAGGAGCGCGGAATGTCAGATCCCTTAATCGGGCAGGTAGGCTAGAAAATTTAAAAAGGGAAATGGTTAGATTAAAGTTAGATATAGTGGGAATTAGTGAAGTTCGGTGGCAGGAGGAACTAGACTTCAGGTCAGGTGAATACAGAGTTATAAATACAAAATCAAATAGTGTAATGCAGGAGTAGGTTTAATAGGGAATAAAAAAATAGGAGTGCGGGTAAGTTACTACAAACAGCATAGTGAACGCATTATTGTGGCCAAGATAGACACGAAGGCCACGCCTAATACAGTAGTACAAGTTTATATGCCAACTAGCTCTGCAGATGACGAAGAAATTGAAGAAATGTATGATGAAATAAAAGAAATTATTCAGATAGTGAAGGCAGACGAAAATTCAATAGTCATGGGTGACTGGAATTCGAGAGTGGGAAAAGGGAGAGAAGGAAACGTAGTGGGTGAATATGGATTGGGGCTAAGAAATGCAAGAGGAAGCCACCTGGTAGAGTTTTGCATAGACCATAACTTAATCATAGCTAACACTTGCTTCAAGAATCATGAAAGAAGGTTGTTTACATGGAAGAACCTTGGAGATACTAGAAAGTTTCAGATGGATTATGTAATAGTAAGACAGAGATTTACTAACCAGATTTTAAATTGTAAGACCCAGGGGCAGATGTGGACTCTGACCACAATCTGTTGGTTATGAACTGTAGATTAAAACTGAAGAAACTGCAAAAAGGTGGGAATTTAAGGAGTTGGGACCTGGATAAACTGAAAGAACCAGAGGTTGTACAGAGGTTCAGGGAGAGCATAAGGGAACAATTGACAGGAATGGGGGAAATAAATACAGTAGAAGAAGAATGGGTAGTTTTGAGGGATGAAAAATTGAAGGCAGCAGGGGATCAAGTAGGTAAAAAGACGAGGGCTAGTAGAAATCCTTGGGTAACAGAACAGATACTGAATTTAATTGATGAAAGGAGAAAATACAAAAATGCAGTGAATGAAGCAGGCAAAAAGGAATAAAAACGTCTCAAAAATGAGATCGAGAGGAAGTGCAAAATGGCTAAGCAGGGATGGCTAGAGGACAAATGTAAGGATGTAGAGGCTTATCTCACGAGGGGTAAGAGAGATACTGCCTACATGAAAATTAAACAGACCTTTGGAGAAAAGAGAAACACTTGCATGAATATCAAGAGCTCTGATGGAAACCCAGTTCTAAGCACAGAAGGGAAAGCAGAAAGGTGGAAAGAGTATATAGAGGGTCTATAAAGGGGCGATGTTCTCGAGGATAACATTATGGAAATGGAAGAGGAGGTAGATGAAGATGAAGTGGGAGATATGATACTACATGAAGAGTTTGACAGAGCACTGAAAGACCTGAGTCGAAACAAGGCCACGGGAGTAGACAACATTCCATTAGAACGACTAACAGCCTTGGGAGAGCCAGGCCTGACAAAACTCTACCTTCTGGTGAGCAAGATGTATGAGACAGGTGAAACACCCTCAGACATCAAGAAGAATAAAACAATTCCAATCCCACAGAAAGCAGGTGTTGACAGATGTTAAAATTACCGAAAAATCAGTTTAATAAGTCACGGATGCAAAATGCTAACGCGAATTCTTTACAGACGAATGGAAAAACTGGTAGAAGCCAACCTCGGGGAAGATCAGTTTGGATTCCGTAGAAATATTGGAACACGTGAAGCAATACTGACCCTACGACTTATCTTAGAAGAGAGATTAAGGAAAGGCAAACCTACGTTTCTAGCATTAGTAGACTTAGAGAAAGCTTTTGACAATGTTGACTGGAATACTCTCTTTCAAATTCTGAAGATGGCAGGGGCAAAATACAGGGAGCGAAAGGCTATTTACAATTTGTACAGAAACCAGATGGCAGTTATAAGAGTCGAGGGACATGAAAGGGAAGCAGTGGTTGGGAAGGGAGTGAGACAGGGTTGTAGCCTCTACCTGATGTTGTTCAACCTGTATGTTGAGCAAGCAGTAAAGTAAACAAAAGATAAATTCAGAGTAGGTATTAAAATCCATGGAGAAGAAATAAAAACTTTGCGTCGATGACATTGTAATTCTGTCAGAGACAGCGAAGGACTTGGAAGAGCAATTGAACGGAATGGACAGTGTGGTGAATGGAGGGTATAAGATGAAGATCAACAAAAGCAAAACAAGAATGATGGAATGTAGTCGAATTAAGTCGGGTGACGCTGAGGGAATTAGATCAGGAAATGAGACACTTAAAGTAGTAAAGGAGTTTTGCTATTTGGGGAGCAAAATAACTGACGATGGTCGAAGTAGAGAGGATGCAAAATTTAGACTGGCAATGGCAAGGAAAGGGTTTCTGAAGAAGAGAAGTGTGTTAACATCGAGTATAGATTTAAGCCTCAGGAAGCCGTTTCTGAAAGTATTTGTATGGAGTGTAGCCATGTATGGAAGCGAAACATTGACGATAAATAGTTTAGACAAGAAGAGAATAGAAGTTTTCGAAATGTGGTGCTACAGAAGAATGCTGAAGAGTAGATGGGTAGCTCACGTAACTAATGAGAAGGTATCGAATAGAATTGGGGAGAAGAGGAGTTTGTGGCACAACGTGACCAGAAGAAGAAATCGGTTGGCATGACATGTTCTGAGGCATCAAGGGATCACCAATTTAGTGTTGGAGGGCATCGTGGAGGGTAAAAATCGTAGAGGGAGACCAAGAAATGAATACACTAAGCAAATTCAGAAGGATGTAGGCTGCAGTAGGTACTGGGAGATGCAGAAGCTTGCGCAGGATAGAGTAGCATGGAGAGCTGCATCTAACCAGTCTCAGGACTGAAGACCACAACAACAACTTGAGGTTGCAAAGGAGAAGAAGGCATTTGTGGCGGAGGGGGGGGGGGGGGGGGGGGGAGGGGAACAGAACGTTCAATCTCCTCGTCCATCTATTTGCATTTCTTTCTTTATCCTTGTAACATAGCAAATAAAAAAAGTTATATAAAATCTTTTCGAGTCCATTGGCTGCCTCATAGGGCAACAGTAACGATTTATATCATAAAGAAAACAATATTGGTTCCAAAATAATGATTATTTAATCGTTTTTAGTAATGAGAAAAGGGAGACTTAGTCCTGTCATGGAGTTCTACAATGAGTAAATAAGTAATTTTACAATGTTGTATGGGAAAACTTGCATATTCTGCAAGTAAGCACTCGTCAAGAAGCCTGCAGTATATGGCGTAGGCAAATATAGCGCTATGAAATTTTGAAATTAATATGTAAAAGGGACAAAGAACGCAAAGAAGCTAGAGTAGAAACCGCACACTAGCACACACATTAGCATTCGCAGACGTAGAGGTGCAGAAAAAGAACCATGCTTATAAAACTTTACAAATGTGGCATCATCTGCATACACAGCTGTATGCGAAACTTAACTGATGTGAAATCTGCACGGCAGTGCTGCCGTAAAATTAGTAGCGAGAGGGTATGCAGTAATATGAATTGCCAAGTAAGATATAATTATCTGGTAGGAAAATAATTGTAATTATTTATTTACTTGTAATCCTCTAGTCCAACACACGGGCCTCAGTTAATTTTCCAGTATATCTTCCGTCCGTATCGCTGCCCTAAGTGTTACTATGTGCCCAGTGGACCGCGTAGCTCATGCACTGTCAGGTCCGAAACATACAATGTCGGTGGCAAAAGTCATGAAATACTTCCTAATATCGTGTAGAACCTCTTTTTCCCCGGCATAGTGCAACAGCTCGGCTTGGCATGTGTTTTTACTTAAATATCGATATGCGTATCTCACACAGAGCAAAATCATGCTGTTGTGTAATCTTTGACTATTGCTATAACGTCTTTGTGTTGCTGCACTGACTCTGCCTGAGAGGGCTAACAAAGTTGTACACATTCTAAGTTGAGCAGTGTTGAGTAACAGACATATTTTGAAGACTGATCAGGAAATTTTCTTTGTAAGTGTGATATAACATTGATGGAATTAGAGTATGAATATTTTTGATGTCGTAGGTAGACGGTGATCTGCGAGTTTTTCTGGAATGTTGAGAGACTGAGGTAAGCACGAAAGCATGTAGAGTGTTTGCAGTTACTACGATTCTGGTAACGAATCTCAGATAATAGGACTGTTGCATGGATTGCTCCGATAGGAATATGAGATCCCCACTGCTTAAAGTTATTTCTTAAGGTCATATTATGTAAATACTATTGTTCACATTCAGTTGATTTTGAAAGTATTGCTTTTGACTGTAGACTTTTATTTGAATTTTGTCAGAAGTCATTTCTTCCCACTTAAAATTCCCATCCTTTGTTTAGCTTATTATTATGTACGTAAGCACATTCCACGTTGTCGGAATTCTCAGTCATAGTTTTCAGTTTTGCTTTGCCGCTGTATGCTGCAAAAATGTTTGTCAAGACACAAAGTAGTTTAGGGCATGAATTTCTTTGCAAGTTCAGTTGCTCATTTATTTCAAAAGTCAGGTTACATTCAGAGTAGCATTGCACTATTATAGAAACAGTTAGCTTCAGTTTGTAGACACTGTTGAGCAAATGATATTAAGTCTTTATATAATTCATTGCATTCAGAGCTTTGCACAGTACATGAGTTCAAGCTAGGAATTAGTCTGTCTGGTAAACAGTCTTGGGAGGTATTGATAGATAGTTTTAGGATGATTCACTCAGGAAGAGAGGAGCAAACATGAGGATAAGCTACACGTTTCGATCTTTCTGCTGGGATAGTTCACTGAATCTTTTGAAAATAAGTAGTCAGATGTTGTTGGATGTCTCGAACGCAAAAATACTGCAGCGCATATTTTCACTAATGCTGCAGGCCTACTTCTTTTCCAGGCATCACGATAAAATTTTTGTGTGTAATCTATAAAATCTCAGTGCAAATAATTGTGACAGTTATTGAAAACTTTATTACGTAGACGGGAGGCATTATAGTACAGGTTCCGTGAAGGTTTCATTTATTGTTGAGAATTTGTGTGTATCATAGCATTAAAAAAAGTTGCTTTCTTTGGTCGATATACAGTAATTTGTTTCTCCCGCAACAGAATTTCATCATATTTCGCACAGCGGATAATAATACGAACTTCGTCGCAGCAAAAGACTACAGAGACTGTTGCAAAAATAATGGTTCAGTACAGGAAGAAACGAGTCACTTCGAACACTTACCACCAACCAGTAATTTACACGAGATCGCAGGAAATATTGGTATTTGCAGTTACCAACGTACTTAGTGGCAACTGATATTACAGAAAAAACGATGAGTAATGGAAATGCTAATTCTGAAGAAGATTCGGTAGGAAATAAGTCTCCACAGTCTTGCGAAATATAACAACAACTGGTAACAAACACATCAGAATCAGATTTTGCACCAACGTCTTTTCAACGAACATAACCCACTTCACATCAGTGAACAGTAATGTAGATCCACACTGCACGAATGCGACAAATTCTCTAGAATCAGTTCGTCAGGTGTTTGAAGAGAACACAAGGCGAAATGAGTAAGGAAATCGACAAATCAAAGGAAGAGAACAGGAAATGACAGGAAGACAATAGAAAATCACAGGAAGAAATAAAATCGAAATCGCTAAATTTATCAGTTGAGATTAGGTAAGAAGTTAAAAATTACCTTCAACCGATCACTAGCGGTTTTGCAACTAGTTTACGTAACCTTGAAACAGAACACCCATGAAAACAAGCTGGCGTAATGACAAGGAATAATTTTTATCTAAAATCAACACGGTATTTCAGTGAGCTATAGTTACGCTGATAAAATAACAGAACGAACAGTTTACCATAGCGTTAATAGAAACCAGCGAGCAAGCGGAAACTTTGACACTAAATTGTGAAGAAAAAAAAAGTAAAGCGCAATAAAAGTAGAAGTAGAAGTAGAAGTAGATGACCCGACAACAAAAATGGCAAACTCGTCAACCAGTGCAGATAGAGATTCAAATTTTAACAGTATAGTTTTCAGATACCGCACAGTAAGAGTCACTGAAAATCTTTAAAGACAACCAGGAGAAAATCAGTCAGCCACAAAAGCGAAATATGAACACTGTACATGAACAGCTCAAATACATACAAAGAAAGCGTAACCACAACGACGAATTTGACCGTTCACTTTCACATTCTCATTTAGAAAATTTTGAAGATAATACCAACTCCTGACCTGCAGGTGAGTTTGCGCGAAAACAGTACCACACAATCAGATATGATAATAAATTGCCGACGTGGCGCTATACGGAAAAGTCCGACTTCGACTACAAACTCTTTTTCCGACAGTAAGCAAATTTAAGCTTTTCAGAAATTATAGTAATGAAATACATCTTCCAAACCTGGCTTCATCAATTTTTACATTCTTTACCACTAAATGGTCCACTAGAACACATATTAGAATTTTTCTGCATATTTAGAAAATGAACGCTCAACAAGAATGCGTTCCATCGTGAGAAACCTCCAGCGTGTGATTTTTGTCGAGTATTTTTGTCAGTTGACTGGTCACAAACCACACAAGATCACGTAAAACACACGATTGTCACGTCAAGAAACTTTGAACACTCAGAATTTTGCAGCCTAAGAAAATATTTTGAAGACATGGTATGCAGAAATCAGTATTTAATATACCCATACAGCCTGTCAGATCTTATTCATACTTGTGTAACAAAATTACCTACGCGTTTGAGACACGTTGGCTGGCAGATGTAAAACGCTTCAAAAGCATCACAGACATTACTTTAGGAATTGGAATTAAACAGTAACAACAGAAATCATGATAGACGAAATTCTTTTGCACCTCTTGAAAACAGAAACGATTGGAACTCACAAAACAACTATAATAACAGAGACACTTACAGACTGGACAACCGGCATTGCCTGTACCACGTATAATACTCGCAGCTGAATAATGAATACAGCAGTAGAAGTAATTTCCGTAGCAGTCGTGATGGTCATCCCCCATGCAAAGTCCCACCGCCACACCCTCACCTGCCCACGTTAGGCTAAATCCTTCCGCTTGACTCATGTAGCACTATCACCGTCAGAATGTGGTACGGGACTACAAGCCCCACCGCCACCCCTCCAAACAGAATTGCCGTGACGCAGTCACTGCCCTATGGAAATCCACTGCCTCACCAACACAGCCAGACCGCAATAGTGCGGTGATGCTGTATTGTAACATATCACCCCGGACTACAAGTCCATTAAAAAAAAATAAAAAAAAAATCGTGATGGTCAGAAGTATCTCGGTTACATAGTTACATGATGAACCACGAGAAAGTCAGTCAGCCATAATAGCGAAATACGAACACTGTACATTGAACCATGGACCTTGCCGTTGGTGGGGCGGCTTGCTTGCCTCAGCGATAGATAGCCGTACCGTAGGTGCAAACACAACGGAGGGGTGTCTGTTGAGAGGCCAGACAAACGTGTGGTTCCTGAAGAGGGGCACCAGCCTTTTCAGTAGTTGCAAGGGCAACAGTCTGGATGATTGACTGACCTGGCCTTGTAACAATAACCAAAACGACCTTGCTGTGCTGGTACTGCGAACGGCTGAAAGCAAGGGGAAACTACGGCCGTAATTTTTCCCGAGGGCATGCAGCTTCACTGTATGATTAAATGATGATAGCGTCCTCTAGGGTAAAATATTCCGGAGGTAAAATAGTCTCCCATTCGGATCTCCGGGCGGGGACTACTCAAGAGGATGTCGTTATCAGGAGAAAGAAAACTGGCGTTCTACGGATTGGAGCGTGGAATGTCAGATCACTTAATCGGGCAGGTAGGCTAGAAAATTTAAAAAGGGAATGGATAGGTTAAAGTTAGATATAGTGGGAATTAGTGAAGTTCGGTGGCAGGAGGAACAAGACTTCAGGTCAGGTGACTACAGGGTTATAGACACAAAATCAAATAGGGGTAATGCAGGAGTATGTTTAATAATGAATAGGAAAATAGGAATGCGGGTAAGCTACTACAAACAGCATAGTGAACGCATTATTGTGGCCAAGATAGATACGAACCCCACACCTACTACAGTAGTACAAGTTTATATGCCAACTAGTTCTGCAGATGACGAAGAAATTGAAGAAATGTATGATGAGATAAAAGAAATTATTCAGATAGTGAAGGGTGACGAAAATTTAATAGTCATGGGTGACTGGAATTCGAGAGTGGGAAAAGGGAGAGAAGGAAACGTAGTGGGTGAATATGGATTGGGGGAGAGAAATGAAAGAGGAAGCCGTCTGGTAGAATTTTGCATAGACCATAACTTAATCATAGCTGACACTTGGTTTAAGAATCATGAAAGAAGGTTGTATACATGGACGAACCCTGGAGATACTAAAAGGTATCAGATAGATTATATAATGGTAAGACAGAGATTTAGGAATCAGGTTTTAAACTGTAAGACATTTCCAGGGGCAGATGTGGACTCTGACCACAATCTATTGGTCATGACCTGTAGATTAAAACTGAAGAAACTGCAAAAAGGTGGGAACTTAAGGAGACGGGACCTGGATAAACTGAAAGAACCAGAGGTTGTACAGAGGTTCAGGGAGAGCATAAGGGAACAATTGACAGGAATGGGGGAAAGAAATACAGTAGAAGAAGAATGGGTAGCTTGAGGGATGAAGTAGTGAAGGCAGCAGAGGATCAAGTAGGTAAAAAGACGAGGGCTAGTAGAAATCCTTGGGTAACAGAAGAAATATTTAATTTAATTGATCAAAGGAGAAAATATAAAAATGCAGTAAATGAAGCAGGCAAAAAGGAATACAAAAGTCACAAAAATGAGATCGACAGGAAGTGAAAAATCGCTAGGCAGGGATGGCTAGAGGACAAATGTAAGGATGTAGAGGCTTATCTCACTAGGGGTAAGATAGGTACTGGCTACAGGAAAGTTAAAGAGACCTTTGGAGATAAGAGAACCACTTGTATGAACATCAAGAGCTCAGACGGAAACCCACTTCTAAGCAAAGAAGGGAAAGCAGAAAGGTGGAAGGAGTATATAGAGGGTATATACAAGGGCGATGTACTTGAGGACAAAATTATAGAAATGGAAGAGGATGTAGATGAAGATGAAATGGGAGATACGATACTGCGTGAAGAGTTTGACAGAGCACTGAATGACCTGAGACGAAACAAGGCCCCCGGAGTAGACAACATTCCATTGGAACTACTGACGGCCTTGGGAGAGCCAGTCCTGACAAAACTTTACCATCTGGTGAGCAAGATGTATGAAACAGGCGAAATACCCTCAGACTTCAAGAAGAATATAATAATTCCAATCCCACAGAAATCAGGTGTTGACAGTGTGAAAATTACCGAATAGTCAGTTTAATAAGCCACGGCTGCAAAATACTAACACGAATTCTTTACAGACGAATGGAAAAACTAGTAGAAGCCGACCTCGGCGAAGATCAGTTTGGATTCCGTAGAAATGTTGGAACACGTGAGGCAATACTGACCTTTCGACTTATCTTAGAAGAAAGATTAAGGAAAGGCAAACCTACGTTTCTAGCATTTGTAGACTTAGAGAAAGCTTTTGACAATGTTGACTGGAATACTCTCTTTCAAATTCTGAAGGTGGCAGGGGTAAAATACAGGGAGCGAAAGGCTATTTACAATTTGTACAGAAACCAGATGGCAGTTATAAGAGTCGAGGGACATGAAAGGGAAGCAGTGGTTGGGAAGGGAGTAAGACAGGGTTGTAGCCTCTCCCCGATGTTATTCAATCTGTATATTGAGCAAGCAGTAAAGGAAACAAAAGAAAAATTCGGAGTAGGTATTAAAGTCCATGGAGAAGAAATAAAAACTTTGAGGTTCGCCGATGACATTGTAATTCTGTCAGAGACAGCAAAGGACTTGGAAGAGCAGTTGAACGGAATGGATAGCGTCTTGAAACATCAAAAAAAGCAAAAGAGGATAATGGAATGTAGTCGAATTAAGTCGGGTGATGCTGTGGGAATTAGATTAGGAAATGAGACACTTAAAGTAGTAAAGGAGTTTTGCTATTTGGTTAGCAAAATAACTGATGATGGTCGAAGTAGAGAGGATATAAAATGTAGACTGGCAATGGCAAGGAAAGCGTTTCTGAAGAAGACAAATTTGTTAACATGGAGTATAGATTTAAGTGTCAGGAAGTCATTTCTGAAAGTATTTGTATGGAGTTTAGCCATGTGTGGAAGTGAAACATGGATGATAAATAGTTTGGACAAGAAGAGAATAGAAGCTTTCGAAATGTGGTGCTACAGAAGAATGCTGAAGATTAGATGGGTAGATCACATAACTAATGAGGAAGTATTGAATAGGATTGGGGAGAAGAGGAGTTTGTGGCACGACTTGACCAGAAGAAGGGATCAGTTGGTAGGACATATTCTGAGGCATCAAGGGATCACCAATTTAGTATTGGAGGGCAGCGTGGAGGGTAAAAATCGTAGAGGGAGACCAAGAGATGAATACACTAAGCAGATTCAGAAGGATGTAGGTTGCAGTAGGTACTGGGAGATGAAGAAGCTTGCACAGGATAGAGTAGCATGGAGAGCTGCATCAAACCAGTCTCAGGACAGAAGACCACAACAACAACAACATTGAAAGGTCTCTGTTGGAATCCTTTCATGTGAATTTCTTAAATCTGTTGTCATTTACGGCATAAATTCCTCTTATAAATTTACTGGGAGGAGACTGAGCAGTGAAACGTGTTACTTTTACACATAAACAAGTACGATGTGTCATACTAACACACTTTAAAACACAGTTAATATGTAATTCAAGTCACACAGTCTTATGCAGAACCTACATCCGCTTTCTTTTATATACTGTATATGATAAGATACTGTCATACCCCTTCCCTTCTGTGTGAGAGGATGAATGAGCAAATGTATTTCTAGTTGCATGCTTGATGGTAGCAGACAAGGCTGTCTGCTAGAGAACAGTAGGTCCAACGTCGGAACAGGTAGCTACGCTTTCTAAAAGCAGAGAGGTTTCTATTCTTAGTATGCTCCTGTCCATCCCTTGTCATGTTGGTATAGGGAGCTGCCTCTCTGGTCACTTCCGTTTGTAAGCGCGTGTCTGCTAAGTCCGTAGGACAATGGATTTCTTATGTTCAGCCTAACCGAAAATTTAATCACCTTTATTTCTGGTTTAGTCTAAAATATCTAATGTTATCTTACATTGCAACGCAGTGTATTTCGAGTGTGAAGTTCAGAATATCTTCCGCTAGTTGCTTTGTCACTACTTTGTGAGTAAATTGGAAGCACGTATTGATCAGTAACTCTAAGATCATCAATCTTAAACGCGAATGTGTGTGAGATTATAATGTTTCGTCTTGACAATATTTTTCAATATAGCAACTTTTCTTTATGTTCAACCCACGTGGGCTGTTCTTTGTGAGACCAGTACCACGTGCTTATACAATTGTTTGACCCATCAGGTTAATAGTAAGACGATAGTAACCAGTTCGAGGTTTTTCTTTTGCAAATTGCGTTTCGATGTAATTTATTGTAATTATCAAAATTATTGTGGATTTACACTCTTTGTGTAAACCATGTTGACCACGTGAAGCATGTGGTGTAAGTATCAAAGTAGACCTCAGCTATTCTTTTCGGGAAGATTTCACAGAGAGTTAGTATGAATTTAGTATACCAGTGTGTGGTAATTACATGACGGACAGGATTACGCTACGAACATAACTTCTTTGCGTGAAAATAGAATCGGTTGATTGTGGTTAATTTCCTCTTGCACATGTTTCAACGTTCTTCGTCTGTTATTTTATTAATGCAGTGTTGTATGTAGTCTCCCAATCTTGGCTCTCTATTTGATGTGTTCCGTAAGATTACAAACTCACGTTTACACAATCCTAAATAAGGCACCAGTTTAGTTATGAATCAAGTTTGATATGCTGAAATTTTAACGGAACACTGATCAATGTTAAAATAAATGTCCAAATATAAACTGATTTATTTCTTTTTCTTTAAATTGTCTTATATATATATATATATATATATATATATATATATATATATATATATATCACCGGTTATCGAGTACTAAAAGACTATAATTAATGTTAGTCTGGTTGGGAATTTTGTAAGCTATACTGTATACCTGGTGAAACAGTTGCGCAGTAATGCAAGGTTAACTTCCTCAGATAGCTCATAGCTTTTAACCCGCTTTTATTGTCTATCAGCACCGCTTTCAGAACAAATTAATGCAACAACATTCCACATGGCGACCCTGTTCTGTGATTCCTGATTCTAAAACGTCAGATTGCGAGCATTGTATAATATTAATTTTTTTTTACCTGCAGTGCTCAAACAGCTTCTTTGTTGTTTCTGAGCAGACTTTCAAAAGATTCACGGCATTGTTGAGCGGCGTTGTGTTGTTTGTCTTGTTTTGTTTTCTATATTTTTGTGTTTTATGTGTGTGTGTATTTTTTTTCGCTTGTAAATCGCACTGACTTCGATCAAAGACATAAATTTGTTTTGCGTGTGAAAAAGTGCGTACTAGGTTGGGTACTTTTCGTGTGACTGTCGCGATTTTTGGGGGATACATTTATTCTGATAGGTGTGTTGCGTACCGGGTATAAATTGGAACTAATGCAGACACGTAACCAAGCTAAAAGTAGGCGGTCCTACAACTTAAGCAACATGGACAAAGCTGATAATTTGATTTCGAATAGTAACGCGTCCATCGGTTCCGAAAATGCAATGGGGAATACTTCAGAGGAAATGCAAAACAGGAGGAATGGACTCACATCAGAGCCTGAAATTAATTTGGCTCCAACTAACCAAATTGATTTGGCAAAATCATGAAAGCCTTAGTGCAACAAAATAAAAAAAACGCAGATAAATCTGAAAAATCGATCTGAGACTAGGCGAACAAATGGCGCAGAAATCTGAAAAATCGATCCGAGAGCTAGGCGAACAAGTGACGCAGAAATCTGAAAAATAGAGCCGTGAGCTAGACGAACAAATAGACGAAAAACTAATCCAGCAGACAAATAAAGTCGACAAGTCGATGCAGAGAGAGTCCGATAATATCTCACAAAGAATAAACAATCTGGCAAGTGAAATAAAAAGTGATATTATGAAAGAATTAGGCCATACATTTGAACAAATCGATGATCGTCTGCAAGCCATAGAACAGGGCAAGCGGAGGCGCGATGCGGAATTGAAAGAGAGCGCGGAACAGCTACTTAGGAATTTCCAAGAGAAGAATGCCAAAGGGAACGCCAGCAGGTACTCTCCAGGGTTCAGGAGGTGGAAACGCATTGTCCCGCGTCCGTTAGCAACACAGTAGCGGACAACAGTCAAGCGATTCACGCACTCGAGCTGCAAGTAGAACTGAAGCAGACTGGGGCGGAAGACAACAGACAAATACATGATAATATTGCAGCATTAGCGGATATCGTAGGCACGATTAAGGTGAAGGATAGCGATAAGAATACTACACCGGCAGTGGTCGCAGAGACCGAAGAAGTGCGTTCGCTTCTTAGATTTCAGAAGGGATAGTTCGAAGTGAACTGGCGGCACAAAGCTGTAACAGGCGAATTACAAGAACACGTGGCGCATCTGGGAAGCTGCATGGGGTGTGATTCCGAACTCGCCAGTAGCACTAAAAAGAGGGACTCCGGCGACGAGGGAGATTTTGACGACAGGGAAGAATGTATTTTGAGGGGCAGGCATGAGAAAAATAGAAACATTCAAGGGCCTCGCCGGGAGGAAATGCGGGGATTTGATTTCAAACATTTCCTTACGGTGAGAAAGTTTGAGATATTTCGAAATTCGCAAAAAGTAATACATCCACGAGCATGGCTCGAGCAATTTGTTCTGTCTTCACCCCGACTGGGCAAGTTCACATAAGATAGAATATATGTGTGGCTATTTGGAAGGCGAACCGGCGATTCGCATGAGGTCGGCAGCGCGTCACTGCAACTCCACTCGGGAGTTTCGACAAGCCTTTCTGTCCGCCTATTGGTCGGAAGCGGCACAAGATAGGGTCAAGCATGGCATAATTATGCTGCCAAATTTGAACCGGTCTGGTTTCGGCAGCCCAGTACGCCTATTCGACCACATGCTGCAGGCAAATCAATTTCTATACGACCCATACGGGCCTGTGGAACTAATTAGGATATGCATCACCAAATTGCCGATGCACTTGCGCCACGTCATTCTTGCGGGACGATGCAAAGAGGACATGGAAACGTTTAAGACACTTCTCCAAGGGTTGGAATATAATACAGCAGAATGCCCGCCTAATCAGGCACAAAGTTATTACGGGGCACAGCAGCGCGATCGCAGTCGTGGCCGTTGTACTAATCAACGGCGTGACTGGTCGTCGCGACGCGAACGGAACTATAATCGGGACCGGCCGTATAGAAACTGGGGTAACAGTCACGAACACAGGTGGAACAACGGAAATGATCGAGGACGTGGACAAGATCGTGAACGCTACAGGTACGGCAACCAGAATTGATACTACGGTGAACACGGTGGGAATAGGACTGTAGGCGGAGCACCTCATGATGTTGAAATTCGGCCGGCTAACCCTAGACATAATCCAGCAAATGTAAATGAACAAAACCGGCAATGACAAACGATCAGCGCAGAAGGCGCCTAATCGGAACAAATGAGCGACATGGCAAATGAGTACATAGGGTGTATAGAGAGGAGAAAGAATTGATTGGTTTACATTTGTGACATATGCATTTTGAATAATATGTTGGTAAAAATAACGATAAAGATGTTACTATGGGATTGATTGAAGTGATGTTTTTAGTTTTTTTTCTTTCCTTGTGCAATTAGGATTTAGATTGGTTCAAATATAAAGATAAAAGGTTTCTTTATGAACGAGTGAAATGCTGTTCATGGTTCTTTTGTGTAAATTGTAAAGAGTCACTCCTGAGAGAAGCAAGATCTGTGTTGAATTAATGCAAAAACTCAGGGGAATATCCGATCTGTGGGTATTATGGGTCTGGCAAACCCAGGTCCCCAGCTGTTAGTAGCCTTGTTTCTGATTGTCTGCTTTCAGTGCTACTATCTATCTATTACTATTCTATATCTGTAAGTATAAATGAGGATCTCTTACTATAGTATGCGTGCTGTATGACTATTTTAAGATAGGATAACTCTGAGAAAAGGAATGAGTAAGTTTTGAATCTTGAAAACAGGATGCGATAATACGATTGTTTAACCAATGGCTTCCCAATATACGCTAATATGTTAATATTGATGATATATGTCTTTTTTGTTCTTTATAGCTGAGTACGTAAAGTGCTGTCTGTGGATTTCGTCAGTATATTGATTCCCTTCAAGGTGAAAGAAGAATTGTGGCTTGTGTAATTTACGTGGCCCTGAAATACTGTTGTGGCAGTCAAATACGAGCAGTTTTTCAGCAAATGGAGAATGGAACAGAAATATGGATCCTTTCTGTAGTCTTGATTGATGTTCAGCCAGAGCCTAAAAAATTATTCTGCGTTAATACTTGTCCTAGAAAAGCGACGTTTATGTGTTTTGCTGATGCTGTGAGCATTACAGCTTACTGTTTTCGCTGGTGCGGGATGCACTGCAGCCTATATGAGTTGAACTGAAGAAATGTCCTTCTTGAAGTAGAGGAAGATTAAATAATTTTCATTATGGGACCGAAGGAAAGTTTGGTTTAAGGTAATAAGGATGAAGCAAAACGTTTGTCATTTAAACTACAGTAGGATTCGGATCTTTTGTGTCAGTTGTAAGTTCAATACGTTAAGATGAAACTGTTTTACAGAATAGAGGAGACCACAATTTTGCCATTCATGAGAAATGAATCCAGAATAACCACCACAGGCGAAATAACTGATTTGGAAGCGAAAGGTAGCTTAAAGAAGGAACGAAATTGCAACAAAATGGGTAAGAAAATGTAGCATAACCTGTAGGATGAAAATATTTTTACCCTTCTCAGAGTCATCTGCTTGATTAATTCTTGTGATAACGTAATTTTATATGAAATTTGTCTTACTGTTTTATGTATAAACATATGAGTATGATAAATGTATAACTGCGAGTCTCTTATCAGGTGTGTCAACTGGTATAAATGTTTTGGCGTGCAAATAACCATTGTTCTTTTTACTATGTATGTTTAAGGAAAGTTTCTCCATATTTATCATATGACAAGACATATGCCACGAGCATCAACAAGAGGACGAATTAGAACAATGTTGTAGTGGTATAAACACTGTGTTGAAGTAGCACTGAAGTAGCGTGTTGTATTAACTAGTAGTGGATTGAAGTAGAATTTTGAGTAATACATGTTTATGGGTAGTTAGTTTGTAGAATAGACAACAGGTGTGCATGTGTGTGTGTAAATAACATGTGAACCCTATGCTGTCCTGACCTATACTTGCACAAGGCATAATCCTATTCATTTTAGTGAATTAATAAGTAGCATTTGATTTATTGAAACGCAAGTGAACCACATTAGTGATGTGGATTTAGATATTATATTGTCAGTTCATTTAATTTTTATACTGTCAAGTCATTTCACTTTTATTTTTTATATTGTCAAGTCATTTAACTTTTATTTTTATATTGTCGATTCATCTAACTTTTTTATTTAAAAAAAAAACTATGTCTCACTTTTGTTTTTAAAAATTGTGAAAGACAATACTAAGTGGTATTATGTATGACATTTTATAACCACATAACTATGATGAACAATTTCTGTGAATGCAGTTGAGAACGTGAAACCGAACCGGCTTAACTCTTACGAGACAGCGGGAGCAGCAAGGAGGAGGACTAGTTGTAAACAGGCGGGTTTCCCAGCAGGACAAACTGTCAACCGGGCCACTTCGGGAGCGCGGTCGGCAACAAAAGAAGGGTACGCGGCAAACACTTTCCCTTGCACCCGGAGCTAATGGCCGGCCGCACCAGTGCGACCCTTCGTGGAGGCGATGACCTGAGATGGCCGAGCAGTCCACTGTGCGGAAATCCATCTGCTGACAACGCACCACATGCACGCGACCGTGACGAGACGGCCGCGGTGAAATGACAGAAGACAGGGGATAAAGGGGCGTGGAGCCTTTTGACAGGTACTGTCAACGACACCTATCAACATTTCCTGGCGGAAGTTCATTTGTCAAGCAACAGTAAATCACTGTTCGGCGTTCTCTGGTTGCTAAGGGTGGCACAAAGAAGAGCCATTAAGTGTCATCCTTACCCAGGAATATCAACCTGGCGTGTCAAACGAGGATACCGCACGAATTTGACAACACAAACATGGGACCAAATCGAGATGTACGTGACACGGACCACCAAGAGAAACTTAATGAGAGGGCAGAGACGTCGGGATTGCACGCAACAGATGGACAAAAAACCCTACTGACAGCTGCGGCGACGGAGCGCCCCCCCCCCCCCCCCCACCCTTATATTGTGCCTCGGAACAGTGGAACTACTGAGTGTGTCAGTGAACAGTGATTATAGGGTTCTTAGTCCAATGCATATACGTGTGTTTCTGTCAGAGAAACTTTGACTAGTGTATTTTACAGGGGTTCGATTTATTGGTGGTTTTTTTTTTATTAGACTGAATCTTGTATTTAGCAGGTGTTTTATTTATTGGTGTTTTTTTAGACGTTGACTACTGTACTGTCAGAGCTGTTTTATTTCCCAATGTTTGTTTTTGTGTGTTGTATTAGATTTGTGATATTTTGTTTCGTAAATTCATTCCTGTGTTTGCTTCGTTTATCAGTCAGATAGATATTCATGCTCATTGGACTGTGATCGATTAGCCTTTGCATGGAGCATATTTATAGTGAGGAACCCCGTAAGGGTAACGATCACATAATTAATTGTAGTTTCAGTAAAATGACACAGTGATCGTTGTTTTCTAACTAACTGAAATATAGTAGAGTGATTAAATTAATGCCACAATGCTATTTTAATTCGACAAATTATTAGTTTTATAAGATATAGAATTTTTTTGCGATAACCACTTTCTAAAAAATGTTTTTTTCTCTTATCATTTTTTTTGCTTTTGTGGATTGTGCATTGTAATGTTCTGCTTTATATTACTGATGTTATTTTCATATTTTTTTAATTGCTGTGGCACCTTTGCTAATTTCATAAATTTTACTTGTTAATAAACAGTCATAAATTTTCCTGTGATCAGTTGGCTCTTGCAATGAGCAAATACTGATGAACTCCATAAGGGTAACAACCAGAAATTGTTTTCATATTAATGACACAGGGACCACTGTTTTTACTTGCTGACCAAATTAGGTCTACACTATCTTTTAAATAGGTGTCACAGATTTTTTGTTTTTCTCTTTGAAATTGGTAGGCTCTAAAGATGTGTTGAAATTATTGTGTCTTAGCAAACATCTGGTGACCTTTTGCCTTTTCTTTACATTTTGGTTTAAGTTGGGTGTGAGAAGCCTGCTTGGGAATGTCCTAGCATGGCCAGAAAATTCCCTGCAAAGTCTTTTCCCAGAGCGTTGGGGTTATGAAGGGTCACTGTTGGATTCCTTTCATGTGAATTTCTTAAATCTGTTGTCATTTACGGCATAAATTCCTCTTCTAAATGTACTGTGGTGTTTCTGACTATCTGGGAGGAGACTGAGCAGTGAAACGTGTTACTTTTACACATAAACAACTACGATCTGTCACACTAATACACTTTAAAACACAGTTAATATATAATTCAAGTCACACAGTCTCATGCAGAACCTACATCCGCTTTCTTTTATATACTGTATATGACAGGATACTGTCATACCCCTTCCCTTCTGTGTGAGAGGATGAATGAGCAAATGTATTTCTAGTTGCATGCTTGACGGTAGCAGACAAGCCTGTCTGCTAGAGAACAGTAGGACCAACGTCAGAACAGGTAGCTACGCTTGCTAAAAGCAGAGAGGTTTCTATTCTTAGTATGCTCCTGTCCATCCCTTGTCATGTTGGTATAGGAAGCTGCCTCTCTGGTCACTTCCGTTTGTATCTGTTAAGCACGCTCGGTAGGAGCCCAAAGGCAGTCTGTCCACGGCGTGCGTCTGAAGTGGTTAGATCTCCGGCTAAGCGCGTGTCTGCTAAGTCCATAGGACAATGGATTTCTTAAGTTCAGCCTAACTGAAAATTTAATCACCTTTACTTTATGTTTAGCTCTAAAATATCTAATGTTATCTTAAATTGCAACGCAGTGTATTTCGAGTGTGAGGTTCAGAATATCTTCCGCTAGTTGCTTTGTCACTACTTTGTGAGTAAAGTGGAACCATATATTGATCAGTAACTCTAACTAAGATCATCAGTCTTAAATGCGAATGTGCATGAGGTTATAATGTCTCGTCTTGACCATATTTTTCAATATAGCAACTTTTCTTTATGTTCAACCCACGTGGGCTGTACTTTGTGAGACCAGTACCACGTGCTTACACAATTGTTTGACCCATCAGGCTAATAGTAAGACGATAGTAACCAGTTCGAGGCTTTTCTTTTGTAAATTGCGTTTTGATATAATTTATTTTAATTAACAAAATTATTGTGGAGTTACACTCTTTGTGTAAACGAAGTTGACCACGTGAAGCATGTGGTGCAAGTATCAAAGTAGATCTCAGCTATTCTTTTCGGGAAGATTTCACAGAGAGTTAGTATGGATTTAGTATACCAGTGTGCGGTAATTTCATGACGGACAGGATTACGCTACTAACGTAACTTCTTTGGGTGAATATTGAATCGGTTGATTGTGGTTAATTTTCTCTTGCACATGTTTCAACGTTCTTCGTGTGTTATTTTATGAATGCAGTGTTGAATGTAGTCTCCTAATCTTGGCTCTCTATTTGATGTGTTCCGTAAGATTACAAACTTACGTTTACACAATCCTAAATAAGGCACCAGTTTAGTTATGAATCAAGTCTGATATGCTGAAATTTTAACGGAACAATGATCAATGTTAAAATAAATGTCCAAATATAAACTGATTTATTTCTTTCTCTTTAAATTGTCTTTATATATATATATATATATATATATATATATATATATATATATATATATATATATCACGGGTTATTACAAGAGGAGTACTAAAAGGGTCGTGCGGTAGCGTTCTCGCTTCCCACGCCCGGGTTCCCGGGTTCGATTCCCGGCGGGGTCAGGGATTTTCTCTGCCTCGTGATAGCTGGGTGTTGTGTGATGTCCTTAGGTTAGTTAGGTTTAAGTAGTTCTAAGTTCTAGGGAACGTATGACCACAGCAGTTAAGTCCCATAGTGCTCAGAGCCATTTGAACCATTTGAAGTACAAGTAATTTCCGTAGCAGTCGTGATGGATGTAAAACGATTCAAAAGCATCTCAGACATTACTTTAGGAATTGGAATTAAACAGTAACAACAGAAATCATGATGGACGAAATTCTTTTGCACCTCATGAAAACAGAAGCGATTGGAACTCACAAAACAACTATAATAACAGAGGTACATACAGACTGGACAACCGACATCGCCCGTACCACGTATAACACTCGCAGCTGAATAATGAATACAGCAGTAGAAGTAATTTCCGTAGCAGTCGTGATAGTCAGAAGTATCTCCGCTAAAATAGTTACCACATGAATGCGACAGTCAAGACAATTATCAATGTCACTCAAATTAAGACGAGTACCATTGAGAGTGCAGACAACATTCGGATTGTAATGGGCAACATTGAAATTCAAATGGTGATCATATGAGTTCCAATGGGTACAGTTCAGGCAGATCCAGTCCGCAAACTACATGGCATAACAACAATAACGAAAACATGGTTCAAAATCATCACACCTGTAATAAACCACGACCATCCACACGTTGGCAGTCCGTAAAATACATGGCATAACAACAATAACGAAAACAGGGTTCAAAATCATCACAACTGTAATAATCCACGCCCATCCACTCGTTGGCAAAATTCTGTGAGTGCTACCCGACCGCAGCGCATATAAATAGTTGGAAGTTAGATAACTAAATCAACGACGAGGAAGCAATGCAAAACAGAAACACGCAACTCCAGCTGTCAACAATACTGTAGATCTCACGAAACACTTTAAACAAACTTCATACGTTTTGAGCACACTGGAAATTTACTAGAGGGGACTGACTATAAACAAAATCCTGTAATACAACCAGTAATAAATATTTTAGTCGGTAACACTATTGTTTCCGCTGTTTTTGATTCCGGTAGCCCTGTATTTGTAGTCAGTGACACTGCACTCCACGAATGTATGAAAACAACAGATTGTCTGACTTCAACATTATGAAAGATTATATTTCTTGAAAAAGTGTAGACATGAAGCATTTAAACTTTATGCGGCAAGGCTGTAAGTTTTGAATGAATTTCTTGATTATTCCTCTCTTGTCCACATGAATAATATTAGGTGTAGGTCTTCTAAATAAATACAAACTAGTTTTGAATGTTAATGACGCTGAAGTAGGAGTGGAAGTTGAAGGTAAGTCCGTGCATATAATATTTCAAGACTGGATTTCGAGACAGAAAGAGGAAGTAAATTGCTTATGTTTTTGACAGGTGATCCCTCGCATTTTTCACCAAAGTACATTCGTAACGACACATCTTTTACAATGACAATGGTCATGCAATTGACATGCAAAATTGCATTCAGGAAAGCGTAGACAGAGTAGCACACAGCACCAAGGAAGATAGAAAGGATCTTTTTAACATTTAGCATACACTCAGTCGGTTTTGCATATCGTGCAGGGACTATTAAGGATGTACAGTACAAATTTCAGGTTACAAAGCACAATAGATTTTGCGTTAAGGCATACTTCATTTTAGCTTACTATAGAGAAAAGTGAATGCAGAATTTGAGTCCATGTTCGGAAAATGAATCATAGAATTTGCAGTCAGTTCATATAAAATCCCACTGCACATTGTGAAGAAAAACAGATAGATCGATTCGACTAGTATTGGAGTCAACACACATTAAAAATATTATTTCAACGCTAACAGTTAGACCTCAAACGTTAGATGACTTTTGCAAAATTTCTGTGTAATAAAAATACCTTCTGTTGATCTGCACTCAAATTTTTGGCAGAGTCACACCCAGATGTTTCGAATTACGCTACCGGTTTCGTAAATTATCCTTCAGCCTGAACATCTCGGCAGCTGCCTTTATTCGCTCTTTGAACACTATTCTATCTGATTACTTTAAAAGAGGTAACATCTTAACATTGACAATATATTAACAGCACAAAATGGGTCACAGCAAAGCCGTGATTTGAAGAGTTTCTTGCATATTTTTAAGGACTCCGGAATCACAGTCAGTTTAGGAATATCATTATTTGGGAAAACAAGAGTACAATTTCTCTAACAGATGGTACTGAACCAGATTCCTAAAAATTTGAAATAATTACGGTAATTTCCACTCTTACACAAAAAGCCAAATTCGAAGTTTTCTCGGTTTAATAAGCCTTTATCACCGTTTTGTAAACAAGAAAATTCTTGCACTCCTAAATTACGTTCGCTTACTGGGAAAAACACCCCTTGGTACTTGGATGAAGAAGCACAATTGAAGTTACAAAGTTAGAAATATGTACTTCATAGTGCTCCGATAATTGCTCATCCAGCTTTATCACGAGATTTTTGCTTATCAGTTGAGTCATCAAAAATTTGACTTGGCACCCATTTATCCAAAGAATTTGAGGAACATCGTGTAAATGTAGAGAGATGTATAGTCTTTTACAGCGGCGTTTTGTCTACGTCTGAAAGAAATAATTCTGTCACAAGAAAGTATTTGCAATCATTTGGGTATTTTCTAAATTTCGATTCTTCTTATTTGAGAAACATACTAGATTTTACACTGATAATCGGGTGCTTCAACTTTTAATGCCATCTAAATTAAATCATGATCAACTGGAACGATGGGCTCTGTATTTAGAAGAGTTTACCTTCACCATTGTTCACATTTCTGGTACTCAAGCGTTGTAGCTGATACTTTATCGTAGGCTCCTATTAGTTTCGTAGAAAACACTACTAAAACTAATTTGGAAAAGAAACTTTAGCTTGTTGTATATACAAATGTAGCCTTTGAAACCTCTAATTCTTCTTCTTTAAAAGACATTGCTCAGAAACAAGACAAAGACCCTATCTGTGAACCATAGATGGCATGACAAAATAAACACCAAAATAAGACAGTTTTATTTGGTATGTAACAATATTCTTTTCAAAACATTCACAGTTACTTTCTTTGGCTTGCGTGCATACCTGATGATTTTGTAGTAAGCTTATTTCGTACATGCATCTTAGTTATGCTCACTTTGGCTGGAGAAAATGCTTTTACAAACTTTGTAAAACTTCTGAAAGTTTTAGGAAAATGCAAATTATGGCATAAAGCCAAACTATCAACCATTACACATCGTGCACCATTATTTCCTATAGTCTCTTCTACACCGAAAGAGGTAGTTACAGTAGATCTGATAGGACCCCTTGTTACGTGAAACAATGGAGTTTCATATATTTGTGTTTCTGTTGAATTAACTTCGAAACGTGTTTCATTCGTGCTTCTTTGAGTAAAGCCACTGCAAGAACAGTATCCAAAACTGTTATCGAAAAATTTCTATGAAAACTTGGTCACACTGATCAAATCAGTTCCGACAATGGTCCACAATTTCACTTAAATATTTGCTTACGCACTTCTCGACGTCTTAAAATCAAACCCGTTTTTATTTCGCTTTATTAGTTACAAATTCAATCCTTCAGAATTTATAATGTGAGAAATCAACAGGCTTTGCAGATTATATTGTCATTGTCAACACCAGACTTGGGACAAACACATTCACACTTTTCATGAAATTGTCAATGCGTTATCACGTGATTCTACATCATTATCGTAATTACTTGTACTCAAAAACCAACCACCACCTGATCACATCAAAGGGTTAATATGCTTTCCAGCCTCGCAAAAATTACATCGTAAGGAAGTAGTAAACTAGCACTAAATAATATTAAGAAGGCTGCAAAACAGGAAGAAAGAAATCACAACTTGGAAAAATAAACATTTAAAAACTACAGTTTGGACAGAAAATACTAGTAAAATCTCACCCTTTATCCCGTATAAGCAAGCATCTCAGTAACAAATTATTTCATGTACACAAATCGGACCTTATAGAATTGGCATAATTGCACACAACAATGCTGCAAAAATTGAAATTATTCTGACTTATAAAAGCAGAGTACTTCATCATATTATGCATGTCAAACCGTATGTAGGACAATGTTACTTACTAATGTTTTATCCCGATAAAAAAAGTAAAAAAAATTAAAATATATTTAAACCTCTACTTGTGTGGCACATATTTCTGAATAATTTGTTTTATGCAACATTTTTGTGGTTATTTTCAGCACTAATATTTCCTAATGATTCGCCAATGCATTATGTTGTAGCAAGCTACACGTATTTTATGACTAATTGTACTTTCTTTGCCTTCAGATCAGAATTTCAAACATTTGAGAAAACTTTAAACTTTTTATAATGGATGCATACTGTTTAGCCAAAAAATTATGGGACATTTATGTGCATATTTGGCACACTGTTGAAAGAAGTGCTACGTACATTGAAGGTCTTTAAGATATAAAATTGTCAAAACAGAATGAAAAGGAAGAATATATGAACATTTTGAAATAATGTGTCAAGTCTGTTGCAAGTCACTAATCGCCCTCGGTCTCAAATACTGGATGAATGAAGTCGGTATTCGCACTTCGTGCCCTACACTTCTCACCCCACCCTCTCACCCCCTTGTCACATTAGGTAGTTCTTAACCTCACAGCGATTCTTTTCAGAAGTAACTGACATGTATACCAAGTTTGATTGAAATCGGTCCAGTGGTTCCGGAGATATGGAAGATAAGTACATATATTTTTATAATATCTATGACTTTTTTGTGATCTGAGTTCGATGAAATTATATCACGCCCACAGCTACGCTTAAGTTACCAGTGAAGACACCGTAGAGTCCGTCTAGTAGTTTTTGAATATAGCTTCTTCAGAGAGAGAGAGAGAGAGAGAGAGAGAGAGAGAGACAAGAAAATTTTAGTAAAACTTTACATCATTATATCTTTTTTCCATGATCCGATTTTGATGAAGTGAAGACTGTACCATGCCCCAAGATACACTCCAGTTATCTGCCAAAACTCCATGAAAATGTGTCTAGTGGTTCTGGAAATTAGCGTGTACAAAGACAAACAGACACACACGAAGGTCTTACAGATTGATTATTAATATAAATTTCCCACAAAGTGTCAGATGTGTTGACAAATTACTGATTCCTGGTGACAGCAACATAGTGAGGCTGCTTAAACTCTAATGCAGTTGACAGAAAAGGTTAATGCAGCCCCGAAATGTCTGCAACTCGTCACTGAAAAATAAATCAACTTTGAATGTAATGGAAGCTAACCGTGTGTGTTTTCGACTGAAAAAAATTGCTGGGAACATACTTTCTTCAGGGTACTGAAGAGAGTTGCGCAGATAACACCAAGTAGTAGCAATAGGGCACATTGTAGTGATTTATACAAAAAATTAGGAATTAGGACTGTACGATGTGAATACGTGTTCCTGACTGTAATGTACGAACGGTTCAATACATTACCATGAAACTAGATCTAGTCACTGACTACACCTAAACAGAAAAAACAAGTCAAAAACACAGAATAGTACGCTGTATAACGACCTAAGCTGTACAATAGCCTTCCACAGGAAATTAATGGTGTAAATGAACTGCATACTTAAGCCAAAGGCTAAAAACATATTTATTATGAAAAGGTGTTACCCTGGAGATACACATTTCAAATGGTTCAAATGGCTCTGAGCACTATGGGACTGAACATGTGTGGTCATCAGTCCCCTAGAACTTAGAACTACTTAAACCTAACTAACCTAAGTACATCACACACATCCATGCCCGAGGCAGGATTCGAAGCTGCGACCGTAGCAGTCGCGCGGTTCCGGACTGAGCGCCTAGAACCGCTAGACCACCGCGGCCGGCGATACATATTTAAAACGACTGTAGATAGCCACTTAATATTCACGAATATCCAATGTTCTAAACAACTGTACATGACCTAATTACAAATATTGTAACACTAATTATAAGAAATGTAAAAAGTCTAACTGAAACCTTCCCGTATCACCTGTCCTTTTCACAAGTATACATCTACCTGTTATGATTCTTGAACAGGGTATTCGCTATTACTAGTTGAAATTTACAACAGAACTCAATTAGCCTTTCTCCTCTCTCATTCCTTGTCCCAAGCCCATATTCTCCTGTAACTTTTCCTTCTACTCCTTCCCCACAACTGCATTACAGTCCCTCATGACTATTAGGTTTTCATCTCCCTTTATGTACTGTATTACCCTTTCAATATCCTCATAAACTTTCTCTCTCTCCTTATCTTCATCTTGCGACGTAGATATGTATACCAAAACTATCGTTGTCGGTTTGCTGTCGATCCTGATAAGAACAACCCTATCACTGAACTGTTCATAGTAGCACGTTCTCTGTCCTACCTTCCTGTTCATAACGAATCCTACTCCAGTTATACCATTTTCTCCTACTGTTGATATTAAGCTATACTCATCTGACCAGAAATCCTTGTCTTCTTTCCATTTCATTTCACTGACTGGTACTATGTCTAAATTAAGCCTTTACATATCCCTTTTCAGATTTTTCTAGTTTCCCTACCACATTCAAGCTTCTGACACTCCTCGCCCCGACTCGTAGAATGTTATCCTTTCGCTGATTATTCAATCTTTTTATCATGGTCACCTACCCCTTGGCAATCCCCTCCCGGAGATCCGAGTGGCGGACTATTTCGGAATCTTTTGCCAATGGAGAGATCATTATTACATTTTTTTTCAATTACAGGCCACGTTTCCTATAGATACACGTTACATGTCTGTATTGGAGTGGTTTCCATAGCCTTCTGAATCCTCATGCCGTTCATCATTGCTGATTCTTCCGCCTTAAGGGGCAGTTTTCCATCCCTAGGACAAGGGAGTACTACGAAGCTCCTCCGCCTTCTTTGACAAAGCGGTTGGCAGAATAATGGTGACTTCTTAGGCCGAAAGTCTTCGGCCGCCAATGCTGATTATTAATCAAAATTGAAGCTGTGACGGGACTCGAATCTGGGACCAAGAACGTTTTGATTACTAATCAAAGACACTACACCTTTTTTATCTCATTTTGTTCGTGATTGGTCGTTCTATTTGTTCGGGGTAGACGTCCCATAGCGCCTGTTCAAGGTCATCGTCGTTCCATTAACTTAGTTTTTTTTTTTTTTTTTCAGAAGGTGGCTAACCCTCTGACCAAGACGGTGAGCTACTGTGCCAGGATCCCCTAGACCAAGGGTTCACCTTATGTAAATGCAAAATTTCCGTTTCGTTAGAATGACAATGAATCCCATGGACAGTACAGATACCACACGCTGATTCACGGACGTAAACCGTATTCTGTTTTAAAGTATATCTAGTCGAACAGATCTGAGTTTTAAAATCCATGTTTGTAATTCGATTTTCCTGGTGCCCATTGTATTTTATGATGATCTGGCTTTAAGTTATTAAATAATTGAATAAATGGAACAAAAATGGATGGTATGGAAAATAAAAAAAACAATAACTTCTGACTGTGAAAATTTAAGTATTGTAGTTCTTGTTCGAGCGTCTCCAGTCCTGTTCATCGTGCGCCACGTAAGAGCGGATCAGGGCGTGCCCACGGCCCTTCTACCTGCCGGGCAAGTCGTAGCGCTGGGACGAGAGGATTAGTGGCCTTTCCTCGACATTCTCTGGGTACAAATTTCACTGGCTGCAATTTACATGACTCTGTCCCAGCCTCCTCACTCCCTTAATTTATATTGCATACCTTTCGCCTAATCATTCTCGAAAGCAGCAAGTTGGCACTACGATTGGCCGTTTCCTGGTAACGCTCGGAGGACTACTGTAAACAGTAGACACTGTCAGCAGTTTGTTTCCCAAAGGGTATTAGGAAACGCCAGACATCCTGAGGGAAATACCCGCCTTTGAAAACCGTCCGCTCGGGCTAAGCCAGCACACTTTAGCCGTATTAAGCAAAGACGGGACGCTTATCCTCATGCGCGAGGACAGTTCCCGTCCACCGGAAGCCACTCACAATAGCGACCACACTCGCCGAAGGTCGACGGGAAATGATACGTTACGTCCTGACAACGTCATATCGTCTTGTTCAGCTGATGCGGAGTTTTGATTCCCGGTCATCACGAACACGAAATGATCGGGGCCTCGTTGTGCTTTACTGTAATAACTATCTGACAAATCAGGCATTTCCCAGGTACAAATTTTGCCAGTTTTTATTAGAAACGAAACCTTATATGCACTCCTGCAGTAGACTCCGTATGAGGGCATGCTGGACAGTTCCTGTACGCTGGACGCAGCTGCTTCGCGTGATTTTGTAAACGTGTCCATGACGACGCATCTTCATAGCTGTAGAGACGGCTATTGTTTCCACCTACAACCATTTGCTCTTTGAAGGTGAAAGTCATCAAAAACGCTGCCAAGTGTCAGGGATTTCCTTGAGTTTATTCGACTGTTGGAGAGTCTAAGTAACAAAGAATAAATGTGTTAAAACTTTATGCATGATGTGGTATTTTTCACGCATGTCATTATGACGTCATATCTGCTGAACTATGGCAGGTAGTTGGTTTTTATCCCCACAGCGATTGTTGGCTGACAGTAAGTGATATGTGAGTCAAGTGTGGTGGAGGAGATGTGGAACGTACGTCCACATCTTGTGCTTAATGTTTATGACATCTCAGCTACAAGTTTGTAGATACATTCAGCGGCATACGTGGATACTGTCTCCAAAATGTGTTGCGAATGGAGTTAGGAACAACGAAGTAAAAAATTTAAACGTCATGTATGATGTGTCAGTTCCTCACACATCTCACTGCTAGTGACGTCATTTCTCCTGAAGTATGTGTCGTACACACATGGAATAACGTAGGTACATTTAGCGGTATATTTGGATACTATTTGCGAAATGTTTTGCGAACAGCGTTAGTAACGCAGATGTAATAAGTCTAAACGTCATGCATGTTACGGCAGTTTTTCACCTATCCCATTGTTTATGATGTCATATCTCCAGAACTATGAATCGTACAATGGTGTAATTTTGCTTTTATACTCAGTGCCAGATGTGCATACTGCCTGTAAAATGTTTCACAAATACAGTTAGTAGTAAAGGCGTAAGAAATTATAAAGTCACGCCTGAAGCGGTACTTTTACTGCATGAACGCCGGAAAAATAGTAAGCGATAAATATTTTTTCCTTTCATCATCCTCTAGGGGTTATCAGAGAGAAAGAAATTCTTAAAGGTTTGAAACTGTGTGTTAAGTTTGGCAAAAGTCGCTAAGTGCTCTCATTCTCAAATACTGGTTGAATGAAGTCTAGGAATTCATGCGTCGCGGGCTACGTTTATTTTTAACCCAGCCCCCTCCCCATTGATAGGCAGGTGTTTCTTACCCCAACAGCGATTGGCGCCTGACAGGAAGGTGTATTTGTACCTAGTTTGGTTGCAATTGGTCCAATGGTTTACGAAAAGATGTGCAACATTCGTGCAGACACAAATACATACTTCAGTTTTCTATAAATGAATGGATTAAAGGAAATGGAAAGTAAGAACTTTGCAACTGTCCTTTTCTTTTTTCTCATCAGAGACAATATACTCTCAGGAGGTAAAGGATGTAAGTAATTTCTAACGTTAAATAAGCGTAAAATGAAATGTGGCAGTCTCTAGGATACTCATAGGATTTCTAACATGACAGAAGCTGATAAGCAACCTGACAGCATTTGAATGAAGAATCATGACAAGAATATGTCGCCCTGTGGGAGAGGTAGAGACGTAGAGAATTAGAGCAGTATTTTACAAATAACAGCGCGTGACACGGTAAGTATTCATCAACTAGAGGGTCCTTTCGGTCAAAGACCATTTTACAGCAGAGCTGTGGTTAAAGACAGGTGTTATAAGGCAACACAATCGGGCTAAAAAAGAACATGATGTCCAAAAATCGGCTGGGAACTGTAAACATACTTACACGATATAGAAATTATGATAACTTTTGACTTTGTGCTCCTTCTTTGACACCGTCGTATTCCAACGTAACTCATTATGTAAATCCGAGATATACTTTAAAATCGTCTATCTGGGTGACACATTTGTTGTATGGCCACAAAGGAAAGTATTATTATATATTTGCATTTTCTGATACCAGTAGTTCTTATTTGTTTCGTGTTTAATTTAACGTAACACAATGCGTTTCGAGTATGTTGTGCACACTTTCAGGCGTTTATGCGTCCGTAAAATTGGATACTTAAAAATGAAATTGTCTGAAATTAAATTAAGGTAATACATTTTGTTTACTATTCTCTGCTGTAGTGCGTCAGTGAAAAAGACCAATAAAAAGATGTTAGCATGTGGACGTAATGTGCTGTTCCAGTCTCTTCTGTACCTAAGGTCCATCACCGTTCCCTTTGGATCCCTATGTAATTCGGTGCTCTCCGATACACACGATCGAACAGCGGAGGAGTGGTACTCAAGCGTCAACTTTAGGTTACAATATCTCCGGATGTAATTAACATTTTACAATGCAACAAACGGCAATGATTACGTATTCGTTTATATGTTCAGATGTGCTAACAAAACTAACGTCGTTCCATTTAAAAAAACGTAGGTTTGTGTTAAAAAACATACTTCCGTTCATTTTTTTATGGTTTGTATTAACCAATTACACTAGCCCCTCTCCTCACGTTCGGTCTGTGGAATCGATTCGTCAATATATGATGTGGTTTACGAAATATATCCAGCGGTAATGTTAGGTGACTCACCCTGTATATTAAGCAGCTGGCCTTGGTCATGAAGCAGGGTTGGTACAAGGTTTGGCAAAGTTTTGTGAGATAGGCAAGCAGATTGAGCATACAGAATGATGGGAATAAAGTAAAACAGACGATAACAAGAACTTCGGAATTCTGAAATTTAAAAAGAAATAATGTAAATTCGTTAGGCTAGTATTGTTAAATAAAAGAACCAGTAACTTTACATAAAAACATTTGCTAAACGCAACAACAACAAACAATGCTAGAGAGCTCTGGAACATAACTTGTGCACTTAATGCCAGCAGACCAATGATAACCTAAGACGTATAAAATCTTTCTCTTTATTTTAATGTGTTAAAATTTCATAAACTGGTATTGAAACTCCACCAAAAGTAGAGAGTCCTGCAACAACATGAACAAATCTGTCGATGCTTGATACTTTAAACAACGGATAGTTGAGATTCACAGGTGTCGGTAGTAAACAGAAATTTCAAACGTTTGATTCAAAGTGCCCTCACTGGCTTAATTCTTCTTCGGTGTTCCACCAGCTGTGCGGTGGATGAAGGAAGCGTTGTACGGGCAGGTGGCATCAATGTGTGACTAGACAATGGTGCATAGTGGGCCAACTCGTTTCAAAGCCTGGACATAATAAAAAAAATGGATATAAAAATCTACAACAGAACTGTGTTCTTTTTAGATTCTTTAAGCAGCTCAATACGAAGTCGGAATTACAAAATTCAAAATGCCGGATCTAATTTGAGGGATCAAAAGTTATAAGTTTAGTGGATTCGGGTATGAAGAATTATGAGGTCGCTAATAACGAATTAGAAGTCTAAATTGTCGCACTGAAATGTTTTATTTGATATTTTACATTTGTCAACCGGAATCATAGTCACAGCCGCCGCTTGTGTCATTGTTGCTTTCAGGAGGACAGCTGTCGTGGAGATGGATCGAAAAGCAGATCTTGTACGGCAAGTAGCATCTGTTTATCTTCTCCAATTGTCATTTTCTGGACTCTCGAGATGAATGGATCCGATGATGCCCGAAGCCTATGGAATACGATAAACACCGTTCACGGGAATATTCGCGTGTAAAATCTTCTAGGTAACAATGTAACGCCGAGTTTCCTTATTCCGAGCTTCCCACACATCTTCAGATAGCCAACCTACCGGTAACGGAGCAGCTTCGATTATGACGTATCCACGCATCAAAACTAATTGGACTAGTGTCGGCATCGGGTGTTACTGCAGAATATTGTGAGGCCTGTGAAATTGCCACCCGACTTCCGAGAAATATACGCATTTTGTCAGAGTCCATTTGTTTCAGTTCTAATGAATTCTTTACAAAATTTGAACAGTTCTGCAGCATTTCGCGGAAAAAAGCGGTATTACAAAGGGAAATTTTAAGCTTGTAAAAATAAATGTTATTTGTCAATTGGCGGAAAAATATGATCACAATCTCGAATAGCTCCCCCCAGAAAACTGGAATGACCTTCTTTTGTGCAGGTAGTAATCATACATAATTGCAATAATCAGAGCTCCGGTTTTGCCGTGTATCACTGCCGCGCAGTAGAAAAATGATAGCTACAAAAACGTGCAAATGCATGCACTGTTAAGGTAGTAGGAAAGCCATTTACGAAAGTGGAGTCATGCAGAGGAAAAAATGTAGCCAACGATTTCGTGTAATATTGGTAGCAGTTTAGTTTTAAATCGATAACGTAATTACACCGGTTAAAAATGTTATACATATACCTTCCGCAGTGCTATCTACGTTATGTTATCCTGACAACTAGACAGGATCGCTGTCATATATTAAATAGGCGACACAGACAATAGCTGAAAGATACATCGTTGTCCGGTGCAACGTTTACCGTCAACTGTCACGGAACGTATCATATTGACTTGAGACTGGAATGGGAGCGCAGTACTGGGCAAGTGTGCTACCTGTCTAATCTACGCAAGATCTCACGGCACTTAAAAATCTAGCTAGCCATACACGGGAAAGACATAGATAAATTTAGCAGTCACGAAAAATTCACAGAATAGGACATGTGGAGACGATGCTAAATGGCAGAACTTCCAGGAAAATAATCGACAGAAGACTGTATTCGACCTAAGTAAGGGACGACTAGTAGCAAGATAGATTGACAGTCAGATCCTAGGGTTGAGGACAAAATTAGAGGAGAAGCCCCATTAAGAGCTGTATTCACAAAGAAGATAGGATACTGACATTATAATATGTATTAAAAGTTAGACTTATAGAAGCGAGTTTGAAAAACCCAAAAGGTAGAGTACGCGTGGGGAAATTGGAGTGAGAAGAATTTGTAATAAAGAACGGACTTAAACAGGGAGATTCCCTGTCTCCGCTACTTTTTAATTTAGCTCTAGACTATATTGTACGAATGGCAGCAGATAATTGAGAGGGTGAGGAGTTAAATGGAAATATTAAGATATTAGCGTATGCAGATGATCTAAACATCATTAGCGATAGGAAATAATGTGTAACAGCAAATGGGAATGCGTTAATCAAGGCTAGTGAAGATGTATGTCTGAGGATAAATGAAGACAAAACTAAATACCTGGTTACTACTAGAATGCCAACAGCAGTAGGTCAGGAAATGTTAAGAGTTGGAGACATGCAGTTTGAAAAAGTGAACACATTTAAGTATCTAGGCGTGCACATCACTTCGAGAAATTAGATTGAATCCGAACTGAAGAAGAGATTACGGGTTGGGAAATGCGTGCTACTTCTCACTGAATAGATTATTTTCATCACGGATATTGTCTAGGAATTTTAAAATTAGAATATACAAAACTATTATTCTACCAGTTATGCTGTATGGGTGTGAGACTTGGTCTCTCACTGTGCAAAATGAAAAGCCGTTTCGAGTATTTGAAAACAAAATTTGGAGGAAAATTTTCGGAGCAAAAAGGGATGACATTAGCGGAGAGTGGCGAAAACTGCATAACGAAGAGGTTCACGAACTCTATCAAGCCCTGACATAATCAGTATTATTAAATTAGGTAGGCTGCGATGGGCGGGTCACGTTGCTCGAATGGATGAGGGCAGGGCAGCGCGCAGAGTACTGGTAGGGCACTTAGAGGGAAAACGTCCTGTGGGGAGACCTAGGTATTGAAGGTGAATGGAAGGAAACAGCCCAAGACAGGGACAGATGGCAAAAATACGTTGCTGCGGTAATGGACCCTCGAGTCCGGTATGACCAGTGTATAAGTAAGTAAGTATTAAAATCTTGTGCTGTGTAACATTAAAATATTTTCAAAAAATGGTTCAAATGGCTCTGAGCACTATGGGACTAAAGATCTGAGGTCATCAGTCCCCTAGAACTTAGAACTACTTAAATCCAACCAACCTAAGGACATCACGCACATCCATGCCCGAGGCAGGATTTGAACCTGCGACCGTAGCGTTAAAATATTTTTTGCGAAGTGTCGGTATAAGCTATTCTACTAGTGTTACCTACCAACGTTAAGTGCTTTAAACTCATGTGTCATCTGCAGAGCAGTGAAAGTCTGTTTGGCTAGTTAATACTTCGCTATTCAGACCATTTCGCACAAAGCAGTTCTCACCTGGCAGCTGTCGGCCCGGAGGCCACGCGCCATACCGTCTGGTGGCCGGCGGCGGGCAGCGTGAGGTGCCAGCCGAGGCAGCGCAGCCGCTTCTTGGAACACGGGCTGCGTCCCCAGCGTAAGTCGGCGTCAATAGCGCGTGTAATGGCGTTTCCTCACTGATGCGGCAGCGAAAGAATACTAATTTTGCGCCGAGAAGCTAGGGCAGGAATTTCATTATGAAATCTCTGAACACCCAAGTGGAAGACAAACATAGGTAGCTAAGCAGAAAGATGGCTGTGTTACCTATAAGTAAGGCTACAAAAATAATCGCACTTATTATGCAAAATGAAGGTGGCGCGGGGGGGAGGGGGAGGGAGGGAGAAAGGAATGGAACTAATGATATCACGTGCATCGAGGTTTTCTGCGGAATCAACGGCGATGAGTGATGGTGCATGTCAGATAGGGAATCGAACCAATGATCTGCTTACTCTACAGTCGCTTAACCTCTACGCTACCCGGACGCATTATTTGTCGCAAATGTGTGCACTATCTCGGCGTGCTCCCCATTGACCCACACTCCCACCTACCTCCATCTATCCACAGTCTCCGACCATCTCCTTCACGCTCGCTAATTTCAGATTCCCGCTGGAGGTCGAACGTAAATTTGCACCCGAATGACAGTTGTGGATTCATTGCCCTTTGAGGAGAATAAATTAAATGAACGCGTGGTGTATTCCTGTAAATAACCACACTAACTTTTATCATGCCTCTAGTAAATTTTCAGCCTTCATCAGACGAAGTATTTGCTGAAACAAACGTATCATGTCATCTGGTTGAAATCTGAAATTAATGGCAGTGAGATTTTAGGGAAAAATTTAAGTGTATATCGAAAGGAAAGGCAAATGGGATATTGAGGTGGTGTATTTGTCGCTGTAGATAAAAAACTCAAATCCACTGAGATGAAATAGAAGCTGCGTGTAAGACTGTTTGCGCAAGAGTAAGTATCAGGGACGGGCGTAAAATAAGTATCAGGGGCGGGCAATAAATGATAACTGATTCTATCGCCCACCAAACTCACCCCCTGATGTTACCGAAAACTTTAGCGAAAACCTCAGTTCACCTGTACGTACGTTCCCCAGTCATACTGTTATCATCGGTAGAGGCTTCAGTCAGACAACAATTAATTGGGAAAGTTAGAGTTTTGTTGGTGGTGGGTGTGATAAGGCATCCTGTGAACCAATACTAAATACTATCCCTGAAAACTACCTAGAAAAGATAATTAGGAATCCCACCTATGATGGAAATATATTGGATTTAATGACAAGAAATAGTCTTGACCTCTTTGAACATGTCCACATCGAAACTGGTATCTGCGACTATGGCGCCGTTGTGGCAACAATGATTACCTAAGTACAAAGGACGACTAAAACAAGCAGAAATATATGTTCAGTAAAGTAGATAAAAATCTGTGGTGTCTTATCTCAGTGAGGAACTTGAAACTTTTAGCTCAAGGAAGGAGCATGTAGAGAAACTACGGCTCAAGTTTAAAAGATTAGTTGACCATGCACTAGATAGATATGCACCCTGTAGAACAGTTCATAATGGGAGGGAACCTCCATGGTAAACAAACACTGTAAAGAAACTTCTAAATAAACAGAGATTACTGGATAATGGGTGTAAAACGAAGTGTAGGGCTGTAGATAGAAAGCTGCGAAACGAAACGCGTTTGGCTGTCAAGAGAGCAATGCGTGATCTCTTCAGCGACTACCGTAGCAGAATATTGTCAAATGATATTTCACAAAACCCAAAGAAATTTTGAGCGTATTTAAAGGTTTTTAGTGTCCAGTACCTAGCGAATGAGAGAGGATCTGCAATTGAGGGTAGTAAAACAAAAGCTCAAATGCCTAACTCCGTTTTCAAATGTTCCTTCACACAGGAAAACTCAGGAGAATTGCTTCAGTTCATTTTTCGTACCATTGAAAACATGAATGGAATAAGTATGTCAGTGGTGTTGAGAAACAGGTGAAATCGTTAAAACGGAACAAAGTTCCAGGGCCAGATGGAATCCCTGTCAGATTTTATACTGAATTCGCGGCTGAGTTAGCCCCTCTTCTACCTATAACCAGCCGTAGATCCCTCGCACAAAAATCCTTGCCCAGTTCTTGGGAAACGTCATGGGTCACACCCGTCTACAAGAAGGGTAGTAAAAGCGATCCACAAAACTACCGTCCAATACCCATCACACCGACGTGTTGCAGAATCTTAGAACACATTCTGAGCTCAAACATAATGAGGTATCTTGAACAGAATGACCAACTCAATACCAACCAACGTCGATTCAAGAAATATCAATCATGTGAGACCCAAGTCACACTTTTCTCACATGACATACTGAAACCTTTGGATCAAGGCGGTCAGGCAGATGCATTACTTCTTGATTTCTGAAAAGCATTTGACTCAGGGCCATAGTTACGCCTATTGTCAAAAGTACGATCACATGGGGTATTAAGCGAAATTTGCGATTGGATTGAGGACTTTTTGGTAGGGAGGACACAGCTTGTTATTTTGGATGGGAGTCATCATCAGATGTAGAAGTAACTTCAGGTGTGCCCCAGGAAAATGTGCTGGGATTACTGCTGTTAATGTTGTGTATTAATGGCCTTTCACACAGTATTAATAGTAATATCAGACTTTTTTGCGGTGATGCAGTTATCTGTAATGAAGTACTTTGTGAAAGAAGCTGCATAAAAATTGAGTCAGATCTCGATAAGAGAGTTCAAAGTGGAGCAAATATTGGCAACTTGCTTTGAATGTTCAGAAATGTAAAATTGTGCACTTCACAAAACGAAAAGCATAGTATCCTCTGACTATAATATCAATGAATCACTGTTGGAATAGGCCAATTCTTAACAAATATCAGGGTGCAACACTTTGTAAGGATATGAAATGGAATGATCATATAGGATCAGTCGTGGGTAAAGCAGGTGGTGGACTTCGGTTTATTGGTAGAATACTGGGGAAGTGCAATCAGTCTACAAAAGAGATTGCTTAAAAATTACTCATGAGACCGGCTCTAGAACATTGCTCAGAATAGGGACCCATACCAAGAGTAGGATACTGAACGTATACAGAGAAGGGCAGCACGAATGTTCACAGGTTTGTTTGCTCTGTGGGGAAGTGTCACAGTGATACTTAAGGAACTGAACTGGAAGACTCTTGAAGACAGACATAAACTATCTCTAGAAACTCTATTAACAAAGTTTCAAGAACCGATTTAAATGATCATCTAGGACTATACTACAATCGCCTACATATCTCTCACATAGGGATCGTGAGGATAAGATTAGAATAATTGCTGCACATACAGAGGCATTCAAACAATGTCTTCCTGTGCTCCATACGTGAAAGAATGGGAAGAAATCCTAATAACTCGTACAATGGGATGTACTCTCTGCCATGCACCTCAAGGTGGTTTTCAGAGTATAGATGTCGATTGGTATTCCTGAAGTGAGAAACTTTTCTCGCACAAGACGTTTCTTAAATTTAGTCAAAGATTGCAACGATAACTTCCGTTTGCGCGAAAACGCAATGTAGTGGCGGCTTCTTCCACCGAATGTATCAGGATGACCAAATGTAGCGGGAAGACACAAAATATAGTGGATGGGCACCAGGAGGTGCCGTATTAAAACTCGGCGAGAACTTTCCAAATGATTTATTTGCTTCCACTACAGTGCTCCGTTCACCTCAGTCTGAGTCACAGGACCCCGCAATGCTGAGGAAGCACCCCCGTGGCCTGTGCAACGCAACGCTGTGTCGTGCTAGCCTTGGCCGGCCCACTGAGTTCCGATGATGTCAGGATGGCTGAGCAAGCAGCCGACTCAGCGCTGCTCGGTGTGAGCCTAGGGCGGCCAGCTGCGTCCTTCTACTCGCCGGCATGGCTGAGGTCGCGGCAACAGACAAGTGCCCGCTATCCGGCTTCTGAATCTGTGGCCCTCGCCTCGGGAAGTCTCTGGCATGTGTCGGGGGCCGAGACGACTGCCCGTGGTAACGAGCAGAAGAGTGGCGTGCGTCAGCCTCAGAGGGTCGAACCAACAACCCGCCTTGGACTTGGATGCTGGCGCCCCATCTGTTGCTGCATGTAGCCCAGTGGTCTGACATGCCCTGCCATCCAGGACAGCTGCCACTCTTGAATGGATCTCATTTGAAAACGGCACCTATTTATACTTGGCTCTGTGCCTCTGTTTTGCCAAGTGCGCCGCTTTGCATCAGGTATGCATAATACTTGGGTTGGCCAGTGGTCCTCTTCTGCCAGTGACTTGCGCCATGCGAACTGCTGCATTTATGCTTTTCAGCAGTTCGATGGCCCTGTGGCATCCATTCCACTTCCCAACCGCTGGTCAGCGTAACTTACTGCAATCTGGCCCGCACCTGGCTGTAACTTGTGCGCTCTGAAATGTTGCACCAAATTTAAGTTCCCTATAGTAAACTGTGGTGCTGCTACAGCAAGTTAAAAACATTTATTTGAGGGGGCGGGGAGAGACATCAGTGGTGAACGTAAGAGAGACAGATTTCTGATGCCCTGCAATGCAAGAGGTGGATGATGAAATCTCCATTATTCTTATGCAACTTACACGAAAGGCTTGTGCGATCAGGTAAAATTAAAGCCACAGTCCATCCTTTTATAATGGTAGAATCTCGATTAGTTGGTTTTACAGAATCTTAATGTACGCAACAACGAATCGTTCTGGCCCACATAGATGTTCTTGCTTCCCATATACGTTCTCTGTATTCTCTTATGCACATTCTCATCTTTTTTCAATCTCTTTTATTATTACAGTCATTGTAATCTGTTGCATTCAGACCTGACTTCATTTTTATGGATGACAATAAGCGACAGCGGCGAACAGCTCAGGTGGAGGGGCTGTAGGAACGAGGCAATATTCGGTGAATGGATCGCCCTGCCCGTTCCGCCGACTTAAATCCCATCTGGCGCGTGTAGGGTGTGTTGGAGAGGCGTACTGCAGCATGTCCACATGTACCAACGACCATCCAGCATTTGTCAACCGTGCTGCTGGAGGAACGGAACGCCTTTCTACAAGAACTCCTCGCCACCTTGTGCCCAGCATAGGAGCGCGCTGCAGCGAATGCATTGTCATCTGTGGTGATCACCCGCCGAATTAAAAACCATGTCCTGTCTTTCATAATGACCAGAGAACTATCATCAATGGCTGTGACTTCAGTGTAATTATCGTGCGCGAGATTAGCCGAGTGGTCTAAGGCGTTGCAGTCATGGACTGTGCGGCTGGTCCCTGCGGAGGTTCGAGTACTCCCTCGGGCATAGATGTGTGTTTATGGATAATTTAGGTTAAGTAGTGTGTAAGCTTAGCGACTGATGACCTTAGCAGTTAAGTCCCATAAGATTTCACACACATTATTGTATTTGTAGAGAAGTGTGATTTTTTTTCGTCTCATTGCGTGTTACTTCCATCTACCGACTGTACTATTTTGTAGCAGTTATTTCTATGTGTAGTTCAAATTTCATCGAGATACGTTACTCGGCAGTGACACAACATGCGAAATTTACTTTCGTCCATAAGTTCTGCTCACCAGTGTACTTTCCAGTGCTTGCGTTACTCTTCTATTTACTGTATATTCAAAAATGTCGAGCGCTTGTGATATTTACGCGAAGTAGTAGCAGAATACTTGCGGTATAATGAATCCGCCGTTGTGTACGTTAGTTTCAGACAGTCAGAAGTCTGTTGTGTTTAATCCAGAAATAGTGAATCAGGATTCTTCGTCATTACGGCGGCTTTTGTTACATTTTGTACGATTTTGTCTTATCTGAAAGATTATTTCAGCAGTATTTTTAGATATTCGCGGTCATTTTCTGATAGAAATTTTGTCAGTTACCCGATTCGTCACAAGATGCGGCACATAGCCACAGGTTATCGAGACAATTGTGACTGTGGAAATACAGGAGTTTTTATGAGAGCCTGGATGATAGCGGGTATGCTGCGGAAGAACTACCGAAGATACAAAGTTGCTGCCTTCACTAAAATGACGAATTTTGTGAGAGAAATAGTAAGATTAATATGTGTTTTATTTCTGCTACTTAACAACTGATTTGCTACGCCAGTGAGAGAATCAGCTGCCATGCGTAAAATCTGGAAGATTTCATACCAATGGAAGGACTTAGGAGTTGTAACCCTTTGCATGTAAAATATTTTAATGTCTATCTCACGGCTGGTAGAAAGACTGATTGATTAGCCTAATGAAATGACATCGAAGAGAAAAGGATGTATTGTTCTGTAAACTATATTTTCTCTCCACGTCATTATGTTACTTTTTACATTTACTACCATTCTTTTCAGGAGAGACGATAGTGAAATAGTGAGTAATCTGCTGCCAATAATATAAACGATGCAGTGCGGAGGTAGAGGACGACAGGTATTGGTAACATAAAAGAAGAAGTCGTGATACGTACGCATCAAGTGAACTAACTGTTGTTTCTAATTCATTACCGTTTGTAGCAACAAAAACTGTTGTATAGTTATTGACCTTAGATCTTTTTCCGACGCTGAGAATTTGAAAGTTTACTGTAGAAAATCGAAGCTAGTGAACATTAGGGAAAGCCTAGATAAATATCCTACTTAACCTAAAACAGAAGTAATTTTATTCGATCCATTCTGTAAGCTGAACACTCCGATTGAGGTAAAATTAGTGGACGATTTGTTAGACAATTACGACCAAGCGCTTTATATTGCTTTTTTAAGGGTTTTATTTTCCCGTGAGTCGTCGTCCGAGGCACCAACATCAAATTGTTGGAGTTGGAAGGAAACTATTTAGTGCAAAATGTTGCTAGTCGGTGGGACCGCGGGGAGTTTTTGTAACCCTGCAAGCTTTAAAAAAGATCCATTACACACTAGCGAGTTTCCCACGCGAATGGTCTCAGTTTCCATAGATACCATCTACTATAAAACAAGAACATTACCACAGCTTTATGAAGTGTTCTACCATTCACTTCGACATTTTAATGCAACCAACTTGCACATAAGTTGCAAAATCTACTTTCCCTCTCTTTCTTTCCCTCTCTTTCTTTCAATAACAACAAGGTATGTTGTTGCTTAAGACGAATTCAACATTCAAGGAACGCTGATTGCTGATGGAGATACGTAAATAGCAATCACGTTATTGTGGGATATCTTTAAAAGCATCCGAAGTTAGTATCTCTCGTTAAGACACGAGCCCAATTTCTTTTTATCATCGGCGTCCTAAATGGTCTGAATCAATAATGTGAATGGAGGCAGATGGAGTGGACACTACTCGCCGATTGATTTACAGCTCATGGGCTGCGCGATACGCAGCGAAATTAATGCTTTCCGCCCTCCCAGTGTTTTAAGCAAGCAGAGTTTTCCCATAGCTGACGTATTCTGCGTAATGAATTAAATTTCGAAACTCCTCGAGAGATTCGTATGCCTCCCTACCTTCAATATAACACCTTTTTAACCAACCGCCAAAGTTAGAACCATGACCACAAATTACAAACTTTACCATCAATCAAGACATCGGTGATCTTCATGCGAAGCGCATTGAGCGAAGTGTTGTAAGGTTTGTGACAGTAGGCTCGCATTTGGCAAAAGCTGGGTTCAAATCGCCATAAGATCAACTTGCTTAGTATTTCCATAATTTCTACACTTATGCTCATAAATTAAGGATAATGCTGATACGTGGTGAAACAACGCTCAGGTGGGCGGTTTGCGGGTTTAAATCACCATACGGTGCATTTGACCTGTGATCGTCGCATTGTGGCGCTGGCAGCAGTCAACATATGTAGAGGTGTCTTGGTGCATGTCAGAGTACGGTGTAGCGAGTAAGTGCGCACACGTTTTCAGACGTGCTAATGGTGACTGTGTGTTGAAAATGGCTCAAAGAACATATATTGATGACGTTATGAGGGGTAGAATACTAGGGCGACTGGAGGCTGGTCAAACACAGCAGGTCGTAGCACGGACCCTCCGTGTGCCACAGAGTGTGATCTCAAGATTATGGCAACGATTCCAGCAGACAGAAAACGTGTCCAGGCGCTGCAGTACGGGATGTCCACAGTGTACAACACCACAAGAAGACCGATATCTCACCATCACTGCCCGCAGACGGCCACGGAGTACTGCAGGTAGCCTTGCTCGGGACCTTACCGCAGCCACTGGAACAGTTGTCTCCAGACACACAATCTACAGACGACTGAACAGACATAGTTAATTCGCCCGGAGACCTGCAAGGTGCATTCTGCTGACCCCTCGTCACAGGAGAGCCCGTAAAGCCTGGTGTCAAAAACACAGTACATGGTCATTGGAACAGTGGCCTCAGGTTATGTTCGCGGAAGAGTCGAGGTATAGTCTGAACAGTGATTCTCGCCGGGTTTTCATCTGACGTGAATCAGGAACCAGATACCAACCAGTTAATGTCCTTGATAGGGACCTGTATGGAGGTCGTGGTGTGGAGTGTGATTATGATTGGTGCATGTACATCCCTGCATGTCTTTGACAGAGGAACTGTGACAGGTCAGGTGTAACGGGGCGTCATTTTGCACCAGTATGTACGCCTTTTCAGGGGTGCAGTGAGTCCCACCTTCCTCCTGATGGATGATAACGCACGCTCCCACCAAACTGCCATCGTGGAGGAGTACCTTGAAACGGAAGATACCAGGCGAATGAAATGGCCTGCCTGTTCTCCAGACCTAAATCCCATCGAGCACGTATGGGATGCTCTCGTTCGACGTATCGCTGCACGTCTTCAAACCCCTAGGACACTTCAGGAGCTCCGACAGGCCCTGGTGCAAGAATGGGAGTCTATACCCCAGCAGCTGCTCGACCACCTGATCCAGAATATGCCAACCCGTTGGGCGGCCTGTGTACGTGTGCATAGTGATCATATCTCATGCTGATGTCGGGGTACATGCGCAGGAAACAGTGGCGTTTTGTAGCACATGTGTCTCGGGACGGTTTTCTCAAGTTATCACCAATACCGTGGACTTACAGATATATGTCGTGCGTGTTCCCTATGTGCCACAACGTGGCACCACATTATGCATTAATCCTTAATTTATGAACATGAGTGTACATCTTCGGGAGAGTGCATTCGACATATGCCCGATTCCTTTCCTCTTGCTTTTCCAGATAAGTACTCATTCTCTAACGACTTCCATGTCAGCGAAACATGAGACTATAACCCTATAATTTTCTTCTTAGATGAGCTTGTAAAACATAGACAAAATTCAGAAAAATATGAAAAGAAATATTACTTTTATCAGATTCACACTTCCATTGTTTGATTATAAAACGAATTCCATTTTATCTTAATTTCTTGACGTATCTTTCACATAATGATAAAACCTGGTGCTTTTACGTCACTGAAGAAAATTCCTGAAGACAAATACAACCCCTTACCTCTCAGAAGACAAGTTTTTTTTTTTTTAATTGGTCATCAGTCTACTGACTGGTTTGATGCGGCCCGCCACGAATTCCTTTCCTGTGCTAACCTCTTCATCTCAGAGTAGCACTTGCAACCTACGTCCTCAATTATTTGCTTGGCGTATTCCAGTCTCTGTCTTCCTCTACAGTTTTTGCCCCCTACAGCTTCCTCTAGTACCATGGAAGTCATTCCCTCATGCCTTAGCAGATGTCCCATCATCCTGTCCCTTCTCCTGATCAGTGTCTTCCACATATTCCTTTCCGATTCTGCGTAGAACCTCCTCATTCCTTGCCTTATCAGTCCACCTAATTTTCAACATTCGTCTATAGCACCACATTTCAAATGCTTTGATTCTCTAATGTTCCGGTTTTCCCACAGTCCATGTTTCACTACCATACAATGCTGTACTCCAGACGTATATCCTCAGAAATTTCTTCCTCAAATTAAGGCCGGTATTTGATATTAGTAGACTTTTTGCCATAGCGAGTCTGCTTTTGATGTCCTCCTTGCTCCGTCCGTCATTGGTTATTTTACTGCCAAGGTAGCAGAATTCCTTAAGTTCATTGACTTCGGTACCATCAATCCTGATGTTAAGTTTCTCGCTGTTCTCATTTCTACTACTTCTCATTACCTTCGTCTTTCTCCGATTTACTCTCAAACCATACTGTGCACTCATTAGACTGTTCATTCCGTTCAGCAGATCATTTAATTCTTCTTCACTTTCACTCAGGATAGCAATGTCATCAGCGAATCGTATCATTGATATCCTTTCACCTTGTATTTTAATTCCACTCCTGAATCTTTCTTTTATTTCCATCATTGCTTCCTCGATGTACAGATTGAAGGGTAGGGGCGAAAGGCTACAGCCTTGTCTTACACCCTTCTTAATACGAGCACTTCGTTCGTGATCGTCCACTCTTATTATTGCCTCTTGCTTGTTGTACATATTGTATATGACCCGTCTCTCCCTATAGCTTACCCCTACTTTTTTCAGAATCTCGAACAACTTGCACCATTTTATATTGTCGAACGCTTTTTCCAGGTCGACAAATCCTATGAAAGTGTCTTGATTTTTCTTTACCCTTGCTTCCATTATTAGCGTAACGTCAGAATTGCCTCTCTCGTCCCTTTACTTTTCCTAAAGCCAAACTGATCGTCACCTAGCGCATTCTCAATTTTCTTTTCCATTCTTCTGTATATTATTCTTGTACGCAGCTTCGATGCATGAGCGGTTAAGCTGATTGTGGGATAATTCTCGCACTTGTCAGCTCTTGCCGTCTTCGGGATTGTGTGGATGATGCTTTTCCGAAAGTCAGATGGTATGTCGCCAGACTCATATATTCTACACACCAACGTGAATAGTCGTTTTGTTGCCACTTCCCCCAATGATTTTAGAAATTCTGATGGAATGTTATCTATCCCTGTTTCTTCTTCTATCACATCAGACAAATCTTCACCCTCATAGAGGCTTTCAATGTATTCTTTCCACCTATCTGCTCTCTCCTCTGCATTTAACAGTGGAATTCCCGTTGCACTCTTAATGTTACCACCGTTGCTTTTAATGTCACCAAAGGTTGTTTGGCCTTTCCTGTATGCTGAGTCTGTCCATCCGACAATCATATCTTTTTCGATATCTTCACATTTTTCCTGCAGCCATTTCGTCTTAGCTTCCCTGCACTTCCTATTTATTTCATTCCTCAGCGACTTGTATTTCTGTATTCCTGATTTTCCCGGAACATGTTTGTACTTCCTCCTTTCATCAATCAACTGAAGTATTTCTTCTGCTACCCATGGTTTCTTCGCAGCTACCTTCTTTGTACCTGTGTTTTCCTTCCCAACTTCTGTGATGGCCCTTTTTAGAGATGTCCATTCCTCTTCAACTGTACTGCCTACTGCGCTATTCCTTATTGCTGTATCTATAGCATTAGAGAACTTCAAACGTATCTCGTCATTCCTTAGTACTTCCGTATCCCACTTCTTTGCGTATTGATTCTTCCTGACTAATGTCTTGAACTTCAGCCTACTCTTCATCACTACTATATTGTGATCTGAGTGTATATCTGCTCCTGGGTTCGCCTTACAATCCAGTATCTGATTTCGGAATCTCTGTCTGACCATGGTGTAATCTAATTGAAATCTTCCCGTAACTCCCGGCCTTTTCCAAGTATACCTCCTCCTCTTGTGATTCTTGAACAGGGTATTCGCTATTACTAGCTGCAACTTGTTACAGAACTCAATTAGTCTTTCTCCTCTTTCATTCCTTGTCCCAAGCCCATATTCTCCTGTAACCTTTTCTTCTACTCTTTCCCCTACAACTGCATTCCAGTCGCCCATGACTATTAGATTTTCGTCCCCCTTTGCATACTGCATTACCCTTTCAATATCCTCATACACTTTCTGTATCTGTTCATCTTCAGCTTGCGACGTCGGCATGTATACCTCAACTATCGTTGTCGGTGTTGGTCTGCTGTCGATTTTGATTAGAATAACCCGGTCACTGAACTGTTCACAGTAACACACCCTCTGCCCTACCTTCCTATTCATAACGAATCCTACACCTGTTATACCATTTTCTGCTGCTGTTGATATTACCCGATACTCATCTGACCAGAAATCCTTGTCTTCCTTCCACTTCACTTCACTGACCCTTACTATATCTAGATTGAGCCTTTGCATTTCCCTTTTCAGATTTTCTAGTTTCCCTACTACGTTCAAGCTTCTGAAATTCCACTCCCCGACTCGTAGAACGTTATCCTTTCGTTGAATATTCAATCTTTTTCTCATGGTAACCTCCCCCTTGGCAGTCCCCTCCCGGAGATCCGAATGGGGGACTATTCCGGAATCTTTTGCCAATGGAGAGATCATCATGACACTTCTTCAATTACAGGCCACATGTCCTGTGGATACACGTTACGTGTCTTTAATGCAGTGATTGCCTTCTGCATCCTCCTGTCGTTGATCATTGCTGATTCTTCCGCCTTTAGGGGCAATTTCCCACCCCTAGGACAAGAGAGTGCCCTGAACCTCTATCCGCTCCTCCACCCTCTTTGACAAGGCCGTTGGTAGAATGAGGCTGACTTCTTATGCCGGAAGTCTTCGGCCGCCAATGCTGATTATTTATCGAAATTTAGGCAGTGGCGGGGATCGAACACGGGACCGAAGACGTTTTGATTATGAATCAAAGACGCTACCCCTAGACCACGGGTACAGTTGCTCATATCACTCAAGATAAAAATACTGAAGTTTGCGATTTGCCCCTTCAAATACCTCTTCCTGATAATGGTGAAACCATCTGAATCAACATATAAATTCTGAGTATCATCTTGACGTAGCAGCGTAGTAATCTGGGAGACCAATCCATACGATAGGTAACTAACAACAACTTTCGAAGCACTATCCGTTGACACACCTTGCCCGGTCCTGGATCCTGATAGCAAGCAAACAAGAACTGCTCATTACTAATGTCTTATGATCGGAACTCAGTATTTGATTTCTAGTAGACAGGGTCATTCATTGATGGTGAACCCAAAGCACGATATTCAACAACATAGAGGTCGAGTAACGTGGCACGATATTATGCATTTCTAACAATTAATGACGGTTTGGATCGAAATACTTTCGGAAAAAGTAGACTGATCATCATAGGGGGGTTACTGAACACCGATAAATAATTTACAAGCCCTCATTGGTACTCAAAGCAAAGATTACTGGTGTCAAAGATATAACAAGTAATAGTAACATTGCGCTCCCAGAACTACGATTCCGAACAAAGCAAAAATTAATTCATAGTTCATTAGAGGGTGACGACCTGGATTTTGCAGCACGACGACGTAGAAAGATAACATTATGCTCTACAATCAGCTTCCCTCAGCCTCATCAACCCCACTCGCGGAGTAATCGCCACCAAGCAGTGCCAACAGCGTAACCACTTTAAGGGGCTCCGGAACGCCCTATACTTGCAATGTTAAAATAACACTTATAAATTACATCTTTCCTCACAAAGTATTTGAGGTAGGAAGTTGAACTTTTTACAGATTATTTATTGGAATATGGGCTACAACTTAACACAGGGATTTTACAAAATTTTCGTTCAGTTATTAAAGATGATTTTTTTTCACTTGTAATGAAAATTCACAACATTTTTTTGCAATTTTTTATTTATATACTCAAAAATATACAGTTTTTTGGAAAAAGGCTGTGTTAAATTATGCAGAAGGTACTGTGTAACATTTACTGAAAGTTTGAAACAAATATGTTTGGAAGATCCTTAGAAAACATGTAATTAGTAAGAAAAAATAAAAGTTTTGGGAATCGAGCGACAAAGATTGGATTAACTTTTTAGTGCATTCCAGGTCCATAGGATGGATTATCTTCATCCTCTGCAAACTCCTCCTCCAGCTTCCTCTTGTTCCTCCTCCTGTTTACTCTTGCTTGTATTTCTAGACTCTTTACAGCCCTGTCTGCAGCCCGAAGGCTTTCCTTGTCTAAAGCAAGCATCGCTCGTACCATGTTAGAACCTACCTTCATTCCCATATTTCTAAATACCTTGCACCTTACAATGTTGCCATCATTGAAAGTCGCAACAGCATCATACACACCAAAGTGAAGTGTTTCTATTCCAACAAATACAGTCTTGGGGATTCTCGACCATATAACACTATTTACACTTTCATTGGGGCTTTGAGTTTTTCCGTGAAAACACTTTTTCAACAGTTCAGGTGCTGCTAAGTCTCTGAAAATAGGTTTTATCACCTCCATTATTGCATGAGGCATACTATGCTTATGAATGTACACTTCACCAGTTAGCAATCCTTTGTTATATTTACACCAACTCTCTTCTTCTTTGGGACACGAGCTATGTTGGGGATTTTCATCGGTTGAAGAAATATGAAAAAAAAAAGAGCTCAAACAGCCTTCTTTATTTCGTCGACACTTTGTGTATTTTGCCTAATAGCCATTCCATAATAGTTCTGTATTTTGTCAATTACACTGTCTGTTAACCTTCCCTTCCCATCCAACCCTTTACCATCACTGAGTTTTTGTTTTTTGTACGAAGCTTTCAGTCGCCGAAGTCTTGTTCCCATTCGCTTCTGTACGTGTCCAGTACACTCAAATTTCTGCACTACAACATCATCACCATAGGGCTTCAGTCCTTGAACATGTTTGAAACTTTTAGAATCACCGTCACCAAGGTAATCAACATATCGCACTTTATCACACGCCTCAGAACGCTGGAATATACTGGCAACACCAGCCACTTCCATTCCTCCACTACTGCCACTATAGTTAGCTTTGCAATTATTTTCATGTGTACCTTTATATTTTTGTGGACATCTACAATACTTTGATATTACTGCTACATCTAAAACTTTCCCTGCATACATACTGGTGGCAGATACTACACCATGAAGAGATGTGTGTCCCCGTTTATGCCAGGTACCATCGAACGCTGCAGTCAAATCTCTGTTACCATTATTTTCCATTACTGCCTCTTCCACAGCGTTCTTCATAGATTCTATACAGACATCTTCTACTTTAGACCCTATTAATTTATTATAGGTCGTAAACTTGGTTGGGGGATTTGGAAGATTCATGATGCCACAGAAAATTGCACCTGCAGTAGCACCCTTACCAACTGAACGCAAGGAATAAACAAATCTAATGTTGTGTTCGTAGATTTTGCTACCATTTTCTTCAGTTGCAGTTACTGCAACACTGTTCCAAAAGGTGATCATGTATGAACACTTATCACATTTCAGTTGTATTTCACTAGCAAGTCCTACGTGCTTTATTATGGAGAGTTCCAGACCAACTTCACTACAATGAATACATCTTACACAGTTTGAAAAAATTCCTTTGAGAACTGACATATCAAATATTTCATTCACATCCGATTCGCCCATAAAACATTCATAGTTTTCACTCATTGAACCAAGCTTCTTCTGTGAAGTATTTTCTTTCCCACTTTGACTGCTATGGGCAGGTGTACTTGAGAGGCTAGGTTCACTCACTTGGTTATCGTCTTTATTGTTTACAGTAATAACACATATCTTTGGCTTTCCAACATTTCTCCTTTTCTTAAAAGCCTTCAGAGGATTTCTAATAACTTTACTTTTACTCATTATTATACTTCAACAAAACAGAGACTCAAGAAACAGAATTAATTACGAATATTTTAGAGATAACGACAGAGTAAATAAACATGAAACAATCGACAATCACACCAGCGATATATATTGAACCATCACAGGTTAGCCACAACACATACTTTATCTCACATCACTAAAATGCACCTGATGAACACGGACGTTAATAATAACACCATTTGACAGCAGTTTAACAGCGCCACAGTGGGTCACACCCATGTAGAACACATTTCAAAAAAAATTTAAAAATAGTTATAGTCTTCGGAATTGAATAAATTATATATCTATTAAAAGGTAATAGTCTGCAGATTCAGAAAACGCAAAAAAGTAAAAATTGAACTTTTCATGATTTTGAGCCTTTCCGGAGCCCCTTAAACAAACATAACCATCGCAAATAATTGAAATGGCCTCCACGAGCCCGTTATTCAATGCAGAATTTCCATAACAGCACAGATCGCTACCGGCAAAGCCAGTCCTCTCTTCAATCACGGCTGCACAAACTAGCATCCAGCAGCACCAGGAACAGAACATAGAATGGTGAATATTCCTTCAAAGCAGGCCATCCTCGTGATTTTCAACTTGTGACAGCTTCCCATTGGTCGAAAGCAAACTGACTCCCAGAGACGTTAAATCTCTACAGCGAACATGCAAAGAGGCTGCTCGCAGTGATTCTATCCATTAATGGAAACTGATCACAGTGGTTACATGTAAAGCAATCCAAAGATAAATGTCACAGTTTGTTAACAGCAAAATATAATGGAATACATTGAAAGTGCCTAATGAAGAGGAAATATCACTAATATTAAGGGGCATAATAGCGTTGACATAGTAGCTCTGCTCCTATGTCTTCACGCAATGCCTTACATTAGCAGGTTCATTGCTGTTCGCGGATGCGTGATCCAAAAACAGTTGCTAAAATGGTGAACAGCGATTCATGTCCGAAAGACACCACACATGCACATTCATACACATACACATACACACACACACACACACACACACACACACACACACACACACACACACACACACACATGATAAACAAGGGGCACCACGTTTTTCGTGTGTGGATAAGTTGACAATCTGGGTCTGACTGAAGGCGTGCTCGGGCAGTCCGTGTAGATGCAATGCCCACTGTGTCCGGATGATTCAGCGGTCAGAACATCTGCCTAGTAACCATGAGGCCCAGGTTCGGATCCCGGTCCAGCACAAACTTCCAACTTCCTCCATCGATCTCAATCAATGCCTGCTCGCAGCCAAGGTCTGTAATTCCTTTGTGTCTTTACAAATGTGATACTTGACAACCTAAACGTGGTAGAAACATAACTGGACGGAGAAACATAGGTTCTCCCTCGATGCTACGTAACTATGTCCTCAGTTGCAGAAACTTCTTTTCAACTCAGTAGTAATATTTGACACCAATTTTTGCGCTTTAAATAAAAATACATAAAATAATTCGCCTCCTTATCCAGCGAGCTTCTGATGTCTCCCTCGATTCAACCATTTTTGCTAGAAACTTCTTGTCCCACTCATGGATTACCAATTTTGATTTGTATGACACCGCTATTTCTCCTTTGACACTCTTATTCTCGAACCTATATTCATTGCTGGGTAGACGGCCTATTACGTTGAATAGCTGATGTGCGTTCTTTATTTCTCGCTTAAAGCTCGATGTTATCTGCGAACTCTGTTTAATACCCGTTGCCCATGTGATTTTATTTCCATTTTGAAATCTTATTCCACATAAAATTTAAACAAATTTAACTAAACTAAGGTGTCTATAAGCTGCAACACTGCTTTTCTGATACGTAAGATCTCTAACGCACGCTCGGCTCGAGGTAACAGGTGCGACTTCTAGGTGAAAAAAAAAAAAACCAGTATTCGCTCTGTAAGATGGGTGCTGGTGTAAGATGCCCATTACCAGACACTACACCAATGTCCTGGATTAAATCCCAGCTTTCTCCACAGTGTCTTATGGAATGCGGGCAACTGATCTGGTGACTGTGGTTCAAATGGCTCTGAGCACCATGGGACTTAAGATCTGAGGTGATCAGTCCCCTAGAACCGAACTACTTAAACCTAACCAACCTAAGGACATCACACACATCCATGCTCGAGGGAGGATTCGAACCTACGACTGTAGCGGTCGCGCGGTTCCACACTGAAGCGCCTACAACCGCTCGGCCACACCGGCCGGCGGTTACTGTGACCCGTTTGCACTGGGTCATTAGCAAAAAGCCTTCATCTCATCCTCCATAACACTAACTTCTCTTTTAGAAAATTCTTTTACATTGCTTCCTGTCTGCAGGTTTTCTATTCGTTGTTCGTAAATTTTTGTAGTTTTTACAATCCTGCATACTCACTCTTGTTACAAATGAAGATAATTTCGGCAAGTGAATCAAAGTTACTTTAAAAGTGAAACTCTTATCAACCAATAAGGTGCAAGCCTCTTGAGACGAATAAATGCTTATACTCCATTACTGAACTGTGATTTATATTTTGGCGTAATCGCTGACGTATCCGTATCTATTGCATGAATTCTTTTCCCCTTCTCAGTCAAGGAAAACTATAAGCTCCATGATTAACTGATACATGGTGTTAGAAAACAAGGCATATAGCTTACAATCATGTTTTCTATATAAATCGAGGAAAGAGTCTTCCAGATTCTTGAAATTAAGTAAACAGATTCTCGAAATTTTATCAAACTTGGGCAAATTTTACTATTAAAATTTCTTGCTTTCTACGTTGAGGGATACTATTCCAAGCCAAAGAATTAAACATGTATAAAAACCCTTATAAGGTTTATCGTTGTAGATGACATCACCTGAGAACTTTTTTTGTAAAAGGAGACCTGTGACTCAGGTAACACGTCCGTATCTCGCTCCCAATAACTTGCGACCCAGCCCTGACACTACAGGAAACATGGAACCAAGTTTTGAAATAAACCTTGTTATGAGATAAAATTTACCTCTAAGCAGTAAATTCTATAGACTCCGCTACAGTGCGAGTCAGTAATACCACACGCAGGCCATACTGGCAGGTGCTTCCAAAATATTGATAAAAACATGAGTCGTGAAACCGTTCTGCGGGAAACCGTTAACAAATTACTTGTCCGAACGATTGGACTGGTAGTGGTAACAATAAAACAGTAATGATTCTGTCATCGACCGAAGCCTATTTTACTTCATTTTTAGTCACTGTTCCTGTATTGAGACACGAAATATTCCTTACCAATAACTTCATAGCTTGCAAGAGAACATTCATTATGTCCTGAAATATTTAATACTGGGTTCCGTGACATGTACAGCAACTGTTTCATCGTTTTATAGCGTCTAGTACTCGACATAACAAAATGTCTTTCCCTTGTATTTATCGTTTCTTCATGGATTTAACGTAATAGATGCATGTAAGCAGAGATGGGGAAGAGATTTGGATCATGAATGAGGTCACTCTACTCGAATCGTTAGAGAACAGTATTTGTGAGGAACACTTGTTTTTGTACAACTAAACCGACAGTTTTTACACCAACTTTATACAATTTAAAGTACATGGAGCTTTGTGTAAGCCGTAAGCTGGTGGTTCTTTATCAATCGATGATTTATTTTTTTCTGTAAAAGAATATTTACTCTGAAATCAAAAGCAAACAGGAACAAAAACTGTCATCATTTTCACTATAACACTTGGTTATGTGTATGGCACAGTATTGCTGGGATTTTATTCCAGCAGCATTTTTAGATCACAAATTTTGTTGCAGGAAATATTTTAAACTGAAAGCTTTTCCTCTTCGGAGGGGAGAAGGGGGGAGGGAACAGTAGTCATAGTACGTAATTTAAGTTCTCATTTAATATGATTAAAAAATTACCGTACTCTACGTACTTGATTGGTACGGTATCTATTCACAGTATTAAAACAAACCCACTGATTATGGCTCCACTGTTCTGAACGATGTAAGATAATCTTTTCGGGCTACTAAGCATCTTAGTCAGCTGCCTCCATGACTCTTCTAAAAGAAAGGGTGAAAAGTTACAGTTTACTGCCCTGATAACGGTGAAATCATTATAGATTAGCTTGAATGAAAAAATTATGGCGAACTATTCCAGCTTTCGTTTCAAACGATTTTGGAACGCCACGCAAATCTAAATCTGGATGTCCGCATGGAGATTTGAATCGAGCTCCTTCCAAAAGTGATTCCAGTGCCCTAATCGCCCCGATATCTCGCCAATTTCGGGAAACATCATGCTCTTTTCTCCCGTAGTTAAACACCTAAGCGATAGGAAAGTATGATTCACGAAACGTTACCAGCTCCATTCTGCTAGCGTCCCGATATGATTTTATTGCAAGGACAGTACGCAAAACATCCATTAGCACAATGCTGAAATATTCTAAAGTTGTTGGCAACTGGCAACTGGAAGGCAGCCCTCCACGCTAGTGTGTTCTGCGCAAGCCTCTTCACGTTTGCAGAAAAGAAAGTTTCCCAGAACACCAAAAAATGTCGAAATGACCGTCGTACAGCGTGTTAAACACCGAAGAGCCAAAGAAACTGGTAAACCTGCCTAATATCGTGTAGAGCCCCCGCGAGCACGCAGACGTTTCGCAACACGACGTGGCATGGACTCGACTAATGTCTGAAATAGTACTGTAGGGAACTAACACCATGAACCCTGCAGGGCCGTCCATAAATCCGTAGAAGAACGAGGGGGTGGAGATCTCTTCTGAACAGCACGTTGCGAGGCATCCCGGGTATGCTCAATAATGTGCATGCCTGGGGAGTTTGGTGGCCAGCGGAAGTGTGTGTGTGTTTTTTTTTTTTTTCGGCCTACATAGTCGCTTGCACAGAACACACTAGTGTGGAGGACTGCCTGCCGTTCTCAAACTGAAGATCACAACGATTAGAATATTTCAGCATTGTGCTGAATGTTCTTAGAGCCACCCTGTACCAATTCTGGACGTGTGGGGTGTCGCATTCTCCTGCTGGAATTGCCCAAGTCCGTCGGAATGCACAAGAGACATGAACGGATGCAGGCGATCACACAGGATGCTTACATACTTGTCATCTGTCAGAGTCGTATCTAGACGTATCAGGGGTCCCATATCACTCCATCTGCATATGCGTCACACCACTACAGATCCTCCACCATCTTGGACAGTCCTCTGCTGACATACAGGGTCCATGGATTCATGAGATTTTCTCCTTACCCCTACACGTCCATCCGTTCTATAGAATTTGAAACAAGATTCGTCCGACCAGGCAACACGTTGTAAGTTATCAGCAGTCCTATTTCCAGTGCTGACGGGTCTAGGCGAGGCGCAAAGCTTTGTCTCATGAATTCATCAATGGTACACGAGTGGGCCTTCGGCTCCGAAAGCCCATATCGATGAAGTTTCGTTGAATGGTTCGCACGTTGATACTTGTTGGTGGCGTAGCATTGAAGTCTGCAGCAATTTGCAGAAAGGTTGCACTTCTGACCCGTTGAACGATTGTCTCCAGTCGTCGTTGGAAGATCTTATTCTGGCCTCAGTGATGTAGGAGATGCAATTTTTTACCGGATTCCTGATATTCACGGTACTCTCGTCAAATGATCGTATGGGAAAATTATCACTTCATCGCTACTTCGGAGATGCTGAGTCCCATCGCTCGCGCATCGAGTATAACACCATGTTCTGTAGTGGCGTAGCAAGACATCCACGCCACTCGGAAGTAGCCGAAAGGCACGCGTTAAGCTCACGCAGGCTGGCGTGAGGTCTGAAACAGGATACGTAATGATTGCTATAAAGAAAAGTACGTAGCTTCTGGAATACTTAACTTTAATCCATAATTGTAGAACATCGCTCTTGATGATACATGCTTCATAATATTAATTAGCAATTGAATACGGCGCCTTGCTAGGTCGTAGCAAATGTAGCTGAACTAGCTAGGCTAACTATCGTCTCGGCAATTGAGAGCGTATTTGTCAGTGATCCCCTTCTGGCAAAGTCGTCTGTACAACTGGGGTGAGTGCAAGTACGTCTCTCTAGACCTGCCGTGTGGTGGCGCTCGGTCTGCTATCACTGACAGTGGCGACACGCGGGTCCGACGTATACTACCGGACCGCGGCCCACTTAAAAGCTACCACCTAGCAAGTGTGATGTCTGGCGATGACACCACATGTTCAAACTCACTTAAATCTTGATAACCTGCCATTGTAGCAGTAGTGACTGATCTAACAACTGCGCCAGACGCTTGTTGTCTTATACAGGCGTTGCGACCGCAGCGCCGTATTCTGCCTGTTTACATATCTTTGTATTTGAGTACGCATGTCTATTCCAGTGTTTGGCGCTTCAGCGTAAAAGCAACGACTAAATATGGCTAAACGGTTCTGTACCATGTAAGATAATATTTTCGGGATACTAAACATCTTAGTCAGCTACGTCTGTGACTCTTCTAAAAGGAAGGATGAAAAGTTACTGTTTACTGCCCTGACGACGATGAAGTCATTATGTGTGGAGTGTAGGCCTGAATGAAAAAATTATGAAGAACGGATACAGTGGTGTCCTTTTCAACGGAACTATTCCAGCTTTTGTCTCAAACGATTTTGAAACATTACGCAAATCTAAATCTGGATATCCGCCTGGAGATATGAATCGAGCTCTTCCAAAACTGGTTTCAGTGCCCTAACGGCCCACCCACCTCGCCGATTTCGGGAAGCATCGTGCTCTTTTCTCCCGTACTTAGACAGCTAAGAGAGGGGAGAGAACGCTTCGCGAAACGTTACTGGCCCCATTCTGTTAGCGTCCCGATAAGATTTTATTGCAACGACAGTACGCAAAACTTCCATTAGCACAATGCTGAAATTTTCGAATTGTTGTGATCTTCGGTTTGAGAACGGCAGGCAGACCTCCACACCGGTGCGTTCTGTGCAAGCGACAGAAAAAAAACGTTTCCCAAGGCAGTGGCTGGAAAAAATGCTTCCATTACTGAGCAACCGTGGAGTTAACAGAGGTGAACTCCAAAAAGGCCGAGAGGACCGTCGCTCAGCGTGTAATAGCTGGCTCGTTAAGACAGAATCCCGCCAGCTAGGACGCGGCCGTTGTGCGACGCGGCCTTGGTCTGTTTTAATTGCGCCGCCGACGCCGCGGCAGGTACAGGGAGGCGACAGGCGAGAGCGAGCGGCCGGTAGCAGCGCGCGCACGGCCCAGACGGCGGGCTCCTTCAGAAGCCACGCGCTGTCGTGTCCCCCGGCGCGACGCCACCGAGCTGCCAGAAAGCGGCGACTCATCTTCCGTAACGAAGCAGCTGCGTGGCGTGCCAGTCCGACTAACCGACAGACCTGGTGGCCGAAAGGGGGCACGCTCTCGACGAACCGCACACGAGTCCAGCGTCTGGCAAACAAATTTCTTACACGAGTTCGATAACAGGATAGGTATGTGACACAGTTTTGTAAGACATAAATAAAAGTTCTAGACGACGATGACGACGACGACGATGATGATGATGATGATGATGATGGCGAACGAAACATCCATTGTGATGCTGTACACGGAACAGGGATTCATCTGAAAAAGTGACTTGGTACAGCTCTTGCGTCCAGTGCTGTCTTTCGGCAGTGCTTCGGCGTCAGGGGTAAGCGCAATAATCGTCACTGTGCTGACAGTACGTGATGGTGTGTACGCAATCGCACTGTCGTGTGGGTACTCGTGTTGTTGCAAACAAGTCCATTCCCTGACTCAGATTATGTGACACTGCTGCTTGATCTTCCATGATCGAGTAACCATTATATTTGTACAATTCATGCCACTTTGCCGCATGCCGCGTGCATGGTGTTGAGACTTTTATGGCCAATAATGCACAGGCGTAAAATAAATATATGAAAACACCTCAAGAAGTACACGCTTGAACTTGAATACAGATGCTAGTCAAGCCTGGAGGTTGCACTGCTATATTCGACGACGAATGGCACCTTTGTAGAGTTGTAAAACTACCGTAGGTTATTGTAGACTTCCATAAGTAAGCGTTGACTACGATAGTTTTGCTAGTGCCGTTTGTCAGTTAAGGTCGTACCCTTGTTACATGTATGTTACATGTGTTGCATATCTATCGAGCATTAACACATAACGATCGCTTTCTTTATGTACGCGATCAGTGTCTTACTGTCCGCAGCTCGTGGTCTTGCGGCAGCGTTCTCGCTTCCAGCGCACGGGTTCCCGGGTTCGATTCCCGGCGGAGTCAGGGATTTTCTCTGCCTCGTGATGACTGGGCGTTGTGTGTTCTTCATCATCATTGACTCGCAAGTCGCCGAAGTGACGTCAACTAAAAAGGACTTGCAATGCGGCAGCCGAACTTCCCCGCATGGGGCCTCCCGGCCAACAATGCCATACGATCATTTCGTTTCAGTGTCTTACTATATTCCCCAAAAACTCGGGTGCGGTAAAACATCTAGAAAATGAGTGCGGCTGTATAAAAAGCCATGTAACCTATGGAACAATTTTTTCTACATCGTTATCCTAATTCCTGTTTTTATTCGAGAATTGTTGATTTGTAACGTGGAACGGAGGGATGTTGTAGAAAGAAAGCAGCACAGATTTACCATATATTGTTAGAAAACTCAAACTCGCCGACAAAAAAGTAAAATAAAAAAAACCTGCAATACCAAAATATATCTGACATCGCTTCAGTACTTCGGCGAACTTGCATAAAACTTGTTTCTGTTATTCATAAGCAACTTTCGCTTTTATCAATAACAACAACTCCTTCCTTTCAGAATGAGATTTTCACTCTGCAGCGGAGTGTGCGCTGATCTGAAACTTCCTGGCAGATTAAAACTGTGTGCCCGACCCAGACTCGAACTCGGTTCTGCAGGTTCGCAGAAGAACTTCTGTAAAGTTTGGAAGGTAGGAGACGAGGTACTGGCAGAAGTAAGGCTGTGAGTACCGCGCGTGAGTCGTGCTTCGGTAGCTCAGATGGTAGAGCACTTGCCCGCGAAAGGCAAAGGCCCCGAGTTCGAGTCTCGGTGGGCACACAGTTTTAATCTGCAAGGAAGTTTCAACTCCTTCCTTTGATCGTAATGAAGAATGTTTCATTAAATAAAAAGTAACAACAATAACGACGTATATTTGTGCGTGTAAACTGTTCTGGAGTCAAAATTAATTGCTTTGGTTACACAAAAGTGCAGAAGTACGTGATCAACTAATGTGTTCCGAAAACACATTACCAAGCCTGATACGAAAACCCTTTGCGTTAAAAACAGTTGCCAGTCTCTCTCAGTATGGTTTTCAGAGAATCTTACACTAATTTTCCTGGAAAGTAGCGGCAAGCACAGCTAACGATCACGCACCCTTCTCTCAAAGTAATCCACAAAATTGAGATCTGCTGATTTGAGGCCAGAGGAGATGGGACAATACACACTCGTACTCACAAAAAGAGTCCTGCAGAGCTCTGGCAATAGGGATTCCGTCATCTTGGAACACAGCATCACCATTGGAGAAAAAACGTTGTACTGTGTAAGATGGACCTTATCAGCTAAAACGGTCACGTACCCCTTGGCAGTAACGCGACCCTGCGTACTACCCTTATCGTCAATGGAATACCACGATAAGGCTACCCAAATCATCACGAAACCCCTGCTATGTTTCATTCTTGGGGGATAAAGTTGAAAAAGAGTGGAACAAGACTCATCCAACCAAATCACTTCCTCCGTTGCCCCATAGTCCAGGTTTATGGCTTCGGCACCAGGTTTTCCTATTAAGGAAATTTGCATAACTGATGAGTAGTTTTGAAATTCCAAATCGCACAGCATTTTCCTGCTTATGGAGCTCCCTTCGTGTTGTTTTGGTACTGACAGCGTTGGCGACTGTGACATTCGGTTCTGCAAACCCTTTCGAAGCTGTAATCATCTTATTTTTCTTCACAATCCTCTTCAGTAACTGTCTGTCACGATCAATCAACACCACTCTCGTCTGCAATGTGACTTCGCAGATTATGTCTTTCCCCTTTCCCTTCATCTTCAATATGGGGCCTCTTAGTACACTAAATACTTCAGCTAACGTGGGTACGGAGGCACCCAACACATAAGCACGAACAATTTTCCACGTTGGAATTCACTTATCGTCGACATAACGCACTCACAACTATACAGGACACTGTTCTGACGACAACTGACACTTGAAACGTACTGAGGGCATTCCACAGTTGTAGACTTGCTCTCTACCTACACTGTGGTTCGGTGGTCTTGGTACACTGCATAAATGACGTAGTAAATGGTAAAATTACCGGTGGTACTGCTAGTATTGGAAGGGAAAGAAACATAACTGAATGTGTAACAGAGAAACTGGGAGGCGACGAATTCTTATCCTTTTGTTTTTATTTTGCATGATTATAACCGCATAACTTTCAGTGTATGTCCAGTGTGTATTCCACATCCTTGTAGAGTATAAATTGCATTTTATAAACAATAAAACTTAGTTGATCACATAACTTCTGCACTTTTGTGTAACCAAAGCAATTACTTTTGCCTCAAGAACAGTTTACATGCACAAATATATATCGTTATTGTTGTTATTTTTTATTTAATAAAACATTCTTCATTACGATCAAAGGAAGGAGTTGTTGTTGTGGTTATTGATAAATGCGAAAGTTGCTTATGAATAACAGAAACATGTTTTATGCAAGTTCGCCTAAGTATTGAAGCGATTGTTGTGACCGTAGAAAATTTTAATTTTTATTCTTGCTTTTGTGACCATACTAAGAGTCCAGGCTCCATAGGCAAACAGCCAGCCGACATTAAGAAATAGTCCACCAGGACGTAGGGACAAGATAAGCAGCGGAGGCTGCCAAGTATGGCTTGTTGATCAAATCACTTAGTGTTTGATTTCCTGCCAGAGGAAGCAGCATGAATCAAACTTGCGCAATGGAAGACGCAAACACCAGGGCGATAATACAGCAAGATAGAGTGTCAGTCACGTGCGGAAAAGACTCGTGTGGAACCAAAGTAAGTTTTGTGCAGCTAGAAACGAAAGTGTCGTGTGGAACAGAAGGCATTCTTGCACAAGCCGACCAATTAGAAACGAGAGTGTCGCGTGGAACCGTAGGCATTCTTGTGCAATCCGATCACTTAGAAATGAAAGAGTCATGTGAAACAAATTAACTCGTGTGTACCCAAGTCCATGAGAAACGAAGTAAAAGGCCAGGCAGCGGAATAGCTAGAAGGTGAGATTCAGATGCAGATTCAGAGCCAGTGCCGGCAGTTTGGAGATTCCGCAGCGAGACGCCAGCGGGGCCGAGTAGGCCCATAGCAGCCGATACAGCTGATAAAGACTTCAACTGTGAGAAGATGGTGATAGAGTGTGGTGGACACTCAGGAATTGCAATTCAAGTAAGATTTTTAGAGTTTCTTGGAATAGTGTTAAACAGAGGCTGTCAGTCTTTGTCTCAATGACTTAGAGAGATTTCAGTGCTAACCAAGAACAAGTGGTTGCTTTCTACTTGTTTCTTATATGTACCGGCAATTAGCTTTGAAGTAGCAAGTCCGAATAAATAGACTGAATCTCACTAAGGGGTTTATGGTCCATCACCTCACATAAGTATATGTGAGAAAAACCTTGATAGAAACTAATAATTCTTTTCTGCCTATTGCACTTCTGTAACCTATTTTCAGGAAACTTATTTGCTTCAAACCAAGGAGATTCTCTAACTCTCATCTCCGATATAAAGGTTGACAGCAATTTATAACCAACCCATTGTCGTCAACGTCCCGATTACGCTACGCAGTTCGCACTTACTTCATTCTGGTATAGTGAGGCTGTGCCGGGACGCGACACGATGTCACATATATTTTGGTTTTGCAGTTTTTTTATTTTACTTTTTGTAAACGAGTTTGAGTTTTCTAGCAATATATGATAAATCTGTGCTGCTTTCTTTCTACAACATCCCTCCATTCCAAGTTACATATCAACAATTTTCGAATTAAAACAGGAATTAGGATAACGATGTAGAAAAAATTGTTCCATAGGTTACATGGCCTTTTATATAGCATCACTCATTTTCTAGATGGTTTACCGCTTCCGGTTTTTTGGGGAATATAGTAAGACACTGATTGCGTACATAAAGAAAGCGATAGTTTAGTGTTAAGCTCGGTAGTTGTGCAACATACATAACATCATAATATACATGTAACAAGGGTACGACCTTGACTCACCAAAGGTACTAGCAAAACTACCGTGGTCAACGCTTACTTATGAAAGTCTACAGTAGCCTGTGGTAGTTTTACAACTCTACAAAGGCGCCATTCGTCGTCGAATATAGCAGTGCAACCTGCAGGCTTGACTTGCATCTGTATTCAAGTTCAAATGTGTATTTCTTGCGGTTTTTTCATATTTTTATCTTACTCCTGTGTATTATTGGCCATAAAAATCTCAACACCTTATACGCGGCATGTAGCAAAGTGGCATGAACTATACAGATATAATGTTCACTCGATCATGGAAGACCAAGCAACAATGTCACATAATTTGAGTCAGGGAATGGACTTGTTTTGCAGCAAAACGAGTACCCACACGACAGTGCGATGGCGTACACACCATCACGGACTGTCAGCACAGTGACCATAACTGCCGTTTACGTTGACGCCGCAGCATAGACAGGCGTACCGACAGTGATCTGCCCAACGATAGCACTGGACGCAAGAGCTATACCATGTCGCCTTTTCAGATGACCTCCTGTTCTGTGTACAGCATCATAATGGATGTATCCGTGTGTGGAGACTCTGAGGAAAACGAACGTTACCAGAATGCGCTCACCATCATCATCATCATTATCATCATCATCGTCGTCGTCGTCGTCGTCATCCTTATCATATCTTCCTAGTGCCTGGAGTGAACGTATAAGGTGTCACTAGGCACACAACGCGATTATCTCTGCTCCACAAAGCTGATAATTTGGACAGCGGGCTTTATGTTTCTGCCGTGTAAAGACTGGTGAATCCACCCAATCTTCGGAGTATCGCTCATCTGAATGGAGATATTCTTCATCAGAATGAAAATTTAAACGTCCTATAAAATAATACACGGAAAAATAAGTTTGAAGGAAACAATAACTAAGATGAAAAAAGTCGTAACATAGAAAGGTTATTTACATAATGTTACATTGTGAGAAGACAATGGTAAAAGCCGACCTTGTTGATGATCTTTTTGGATTCAGGAGAAACGTAGGAACATGCGAGGCAATACTGACCCTATAACTTCTCTTAGAAGACAGCGTAAAGAAAGACAAACCTACGTTTATAACATCTGTAGGCTCACAGAAATCTTTCGATAATATTGACTGGAATACTCTCTTTCAAATTCTGACGGTACTAGGAGTAAAATATAGGGATGAAAAGACTTCTTAAAACTTGTACAGAAACCAGACTGCCGTTATAAAAATCGAGGTGCGTGAAAGGGAATCAGTGGCTGAGAAGGTAATGAGAGAGGGTTGTATCTTAGCCCCGATGTTATTCAGTATGTACGTAGAGAAACCAGTATAGGAAACCAATGAAAAATTTGGAATAGGAATTAAAGTACACGAAGAAGAAATAAAATCTTTGAGGTTTGCCGATGATATTGTAATTCTATCAGAGAAAGCAAAGGACTTGGAAGAGCAGCTGAAGGGTATGGACAGTCTATTGAAAGAAAGATATAAAATGAACATCAACAAAAACAAAACAAGGACAATGGAATATAGTCGAACAGAATTAGGTGATGCTAAGGGAATGAGATTAGGAAACGGGACACTTTAAGCATTAGATGAGTTTTTCTATTTGGAGAGCAAAGTAAGTGATCATGGCTGGATTAAGATCGAATACAGAGTTAAGTGTTAAGAAGTCTTTTCTGAAAGAGTGCAGGCATTTACGAAAGCGAAACATGGACGATGAGCAGTTTAAACAAGAAGAGAATAGAAGCTTTTGAAATATGGTGCTACAGAAGAATATTAGAGATCATATGGGTAGACCAATTAACCAATGTAGAGGTATTGAACAGCATCGAGGAGACAAGAAATTTGTAGCACACCCTGACTAGAAGAATGGATCCGTTGATGTGGCACATTCTGAGACTTCAAGGGCTCACCAATCTAGTATTGATGGGAATTGTATGTGTGTGTGTGTGTGTGTGTGTGTGTGTGTGTGTGTGTGTGTGTGTGGGTGGGTGGGTGGGAGGGGGGGGGGGGGTAAAATCATAGAAGGAGACCAAGAGATGAATAAGGTAAGCAGATTCAGAAAGATGTAGGTTACAGTAATTTTTCGGAGATAAAGGAGCTTCCCCAGGATAGAGTACCAGGGATAGTTACATCGAATCAGTTTTCAGACTGAAGACCACAACAGGCTTTTTCCTTCACTGAAATGAAAGTAATATACTATTTTGCCTTTCAAACGATTACTGAAGCTGCGAAGACCTATTAACCTCTCTTATAGTACAGGAGCAAGCAAACTGAAATTTTATATATTTTTTCACGTCCAGAATTACTACTAATTACGAAAAATTTACAAGGAATTTGAGCTTTATTTTTTCAGGTCAAATTGACGCAACACTGTTTCTACTGGAACAATATTTCAGGAGTTCGATCATGTTGCACCTTCGTGGTCGAACGTACGAAGAATAGCTACAACTTTATTAGGAGGATATATTAGATTATAAATGTGCTTTTAGTGACTGGAACATTAATATACAGCTTAGGGTCTGCACTACTGACAACTTTGAACTGGAACAAATAATCACGTTTATGGTATGTCTCTTAAGAGAACTTCGTTTCCATTTGTTTACTTGTGCTGCCGCAAATAAACACATAAAAAAAATGTTTTGCATCACCTCAGTTCGGAGAGTTCCGGAAGCTTTACAAAAAATTGGAATAGAGATCTACATAAACATCATTTCCGCCCTTTTATTGCTCATGGAAACCACACAGTGGATTCATCGTGGCATGCTATCCACAAGTTCATCAAGGCACTGTTGGTCCAGATTATCCCACTCCTCAACGGTTTTCGGCGTAGATCCCTCAGAGTGATTGATGGGTCACGTCGTTCCATAAACAGTCCTTTTCAATATATCTCGGTATGTTAGATAGGGTTCATGTCTGGAGAACATGCTGGCCACTTTAGTCGAGCGATTTCGTTATCCTGAAGGAAGCCATTCACAAGATGTGCACGATGGGGGCGCGAATTGCCGCCTATGAAGACGAATGCCTCGCCAGTATGCTGCCGATATGGTAGCACTATCGGTCGCAGGATGGCATTCACGTATTGTACATCCGTTACAGCGCCTTCCATGACCACCAGCGGCGTACGTCGGCCCCACATAGTGCCACCCCAAAACAGCAGGGAACCTCCACCTTGCTGCTACCGCTGTTCAATGCGTCTAAGGCGTTCAGCCTGACCGGGGTGCCTCCAAACACGTGTCCGACGATTGCCTGGTTGAAGGCCTATGCGACACTCAACGGTGAAGAGAGCGTGATGCCAATCCTGAACGGTCCATTCGGCATGTTGTTGGGCCCATCTGTACCGCGCTGCATGGTGTCGTGGGTGCAAAGATGGATCTCGCCATGGACGTTGGGAGTGAAGTTGCACATCATGCAACCTACTGCGCACAGTTTGAGTCGAGCACGACGTCCTATGGCTGCGCGGAAAGCATTATTCGACATGGTGGCTTTGCTGTCAGGGTTCCTCCGAGCCATAATTCGTAGGTAGCGGTCATCCACTGCAGTAGTAGCCATTGGGCGGCCTTAGCGAGGCATGTCATCGACAGTTCCTGTCTCTCTGTGTTTCCTCCGTGTCCAAACAACATCGGTTTGGTTCACTCCGTCTGGACACTTCCCTTGTTGAGAGCCCTTCCTGGCACAAAGTAAAAATGCTGACGCGATTGAACGGCGGTATTGACCGTCTAGGCATGGTTGAGCTACAGGCAACACGAACCGTTTATCTCCTTCCTAGTGGAATGACTGGAACTGATCGGCTGTCATATCCCCCCCACCCCGTCTAATAGGCGCTGCTCATGCATGGTTGTTTACATCTCTGAACAGTCATAGGGACTGTGTCTGTGATACAATATCCACAGCCAACTTCTATCTTCAGGAGTTCTGGGAAACGGGGTGATGCAAAACTTTCTTTATGTGTGTATATGCACCACACGTGCTAATAGGGATTGTGAGTTGGTTTATTTGTCAAGCGACAAGTATCCTTAGGTTCTATTAACACGATTTTCCTTGACGGTAATGCCCAGGCGCACTAGGTGACAGCAATGGCTGTTACGACCTCATCTCGTTTCAGGCGAGACACGAGAACTTGCCCTGCCCAGCATGTTCCTCTACTGAAAACATTTGGTCACAGGTTAACGAGATACTGACACTACAGTTAATAAAGTTGACATATCTGTATTCATAAACAAATTTCCTGCATGAGCCCGCAATCACAATTATAATTTCGTTTAAATGGTTCAAATGGCTCTGAGCACTATGGGACTCAACTGCTGTGGTCATAAGTCCCCTAGAACTTAGAACTACTTAAACCTAACTAACCTAAGGACATCACACACATCCATGCCCGAGGCAGGATTCGAACCTGCGACCGTAGCGATCGTGCGGTTCCAGACTGTAGCGCCTTTAACCGCTCGGCCACTCCGGCCGGCTATAATGTCGTTTAGGTTACTATTATCATCAGATCATAATTTAGGACTTGAAAAACAAGGCTCACTACCATTTCAATAAAACTTACACCTAATTGGGGCGTCAATGGTTCAAATGGCTCTGAGCACTATGGGACTCAACATCTGAGGTCATAAGTCCCCTAGAACTTAGAACTACTTAAACCTAACTAACCTAAGGACATCACACACATCCATGCCCGAGGCAGGATTCGAACCTGCGACCGTAGCGGTCGCGCGGCTCCGGATTGCGCGCCTAGAACCGCGAGACCACCGCGGCCGGCGGGGCGTCAATGTCATAACTAAAATAAGCTGCTGTACTGTCCCAAATTTAAATACATCATACAACAAAGTAACCAATACTGTCACCTTCTGCAATTTTAAGGCTTCATTTTATGTAGGAGGCAACGCACCGCGTTTATTGTTCAACAGGAACCAGAAAACAGATTCACTGCGTAATATCCATGAATACATACTGAAGGACGCTCATAGACACGAAGTCCACATAGAACTGCTACTTGTACCCAAAAAAGAGAAATGTTTTGCCTATGAGAACAATTTGCGGAAAATAAGCATTTAGCTAAAAACTCCTTCCTAGTTTTAAGTGACCGATAACGGCTGAGCAAAAAAATGGCTCTGAGCACTATGGGACTTAACATCTGTGGTCATCAGTCCCCTAGAACTACTTAAACCTAACTAACTTAAGGACATCACACACATCCATGCCCGAGGCAGGATTCGAACCTGCGACCGTAGCAGTCGCGCGGTTCCGGACTGAGCGCCTAGAACCACGAGACCACCGCGGCCGGCACGGCTGAGCATATCGCCACACAGTGACAGTCGACCAGCAACATACTCCCAGACCATAATTCCAATGATCACTTACATCTCTACAAACTTGTACTGCCGGCCGGTGTGACCGAGCGGTTCTAGGCGCTTCAGTCTGGAACCAAGCAACCGCTACGGTCGCAGGTTCGAATCCTGCCTCGGGCATGCATGTTTGTGATGTCCTTAGGTTAGTTAGGTTTAATTAGTCCTAAGTTCTAGGGGACTGATGACCTCAGCTGTTAAGTCCCATAGTGTTCAGAACCATTTGAACAAACATGCACTACTATAGAATTGTCTTACAATTTGCTTTGTTTTTCTACACTACCTTTAGTATTGTATTCATACAACTGGAATACTTTAATACAGTGTCCTTTCGTCGTGTGCTATGTTTGGTACTATGCATCTTGTAAATTATAATTGAACACTACAATTTTACAAGTTTGATTCAAAACATGTGTGATGGGCGCTCGATTTGAAATTTCTCACGTAAGATCACGGCCATACGTTCTGAACCTGTTGATACTTCTTTTTTCCATTGTCTGGTTTCCTACACACTGATGTCTCTTATGGACACTAGTCAATTGTTTCCTGACGATGAGCCAATGACCTTAAAATCGGTTCGAAATAAAGAAATGTATGTAGAACGAAATTGCAGTTTGTTTTTTGTTCTACCTCAAATATGCATGGTACCCTTACTTATAACTTCGTTCGCTACTAAGATGTGCAAAACAGTGCGACGTTTTTTAAATAATATACTACAGTTTTTATTGCATCATCCTTTTTCTCTCCTCAATAACTATTACAAGGAATGCTTTCAGGCTGGAAAATGGCCTCCTGGTAGCTAAACAAAGATTACATTATAGTTAACTGCCGTTGGCAGCGGAAGTGCGATCTCTAAATTTGAATAATGTAATCTTCTTAACAGAAAAGTTTATTTTTCCAGGCCGAGATAAATATATATGTGGTGTGCGTACTGTGAGACCTTCGATACACACACCATCAGATTATTTGACTTGTCGCTCTAACGAAGTAGGCGAGTGTCAGCAATATGTCTCGTGGTCTTATCGTGGCGGGTTTCTCTTCTGCCGTTAGGTCAGACGGTAGAAATGCCACTTGCACACTTAGAGTAGCAGATTAACGGTGACCAACTTTAAACAGAACTTGAATATTTTTCACACACATTTATTAAAATAATAAAAATCATAGATATTACATAACTTGATTCAGGATACTGTTTCCAATTGACAATCTGAAGTTCCTTTGGTCTTGATACTTGACAAAATGTCTATACATTTCTCTTCATGGCTATGTACAGGAATATGGTAATCTTATTAGGCGCAGACTGAAATTTGACTACAGACTGGTACAGACAAATGCATACTAATGCGGACTGACTAGTTGGGGGTCTGTACACTCGTTATAATACCTCGAGCGTTCAGGTATCACTGTCTTGTAATGACATCAGATGGTCAAAATAAACTGCAAAATGATTTAGATAAGATATATGCGTGGTTTAAAAACTGGAAAGTGACTCTAAATAAGGAAAAGTGTGCAGTCATCCACATGAGTATTAAAAAGAATCCGCCAAATTTCGGTTACACGATGAACCAAACAAATCTAAAAGCTGGAAATTCAACTAAATACGTAGGGGCTACAGTTACAAATAACTTAAACTGGGGCGATCATACACAATGTTGCGGGGAAAACAAATCAAAGGCTGCCATTTATTGCCTTCACTTAGGAGACACTACAGATCTTTCAAGGAATCTGATTACACTACGCTTGTCCATCCTCTTCTGGAGTATTACTGTGCGCCTCAGGATTGATGGAGGACATCGAAAAAGTTCAAGGGAGGAAAGCTTGTTTTTTACGATCGCTAAATAGGGAAGACAGTGTCACGGAGATGATACGTGAATTGGGTTAGCAATAACTAAAGGGCGTTTTTCGTTGCTGCAGTATCTTCTCGTGAAATTACAATCACGAACATTCTCACCACGACATGAAAATATTTTGTTGGCACCCACCCACATAGAGAAATATGATCATAATAAAATCAGAGAAATCAGATCTCGCACGGAAATATTTGGGTGTTCGTTTTTCCCGCCCGCTGTTCGTGAGCGCAACGGCAGAGAAATAGCTTGAAGATGGTTGGACTAACCCTCTGGCAGGCACTTAACTGTATATTGCAGAGTAATAGTGTCAATTTAGACGTAGATGAAAATACGTTTTACAATACAACAATGATTGTGCCAAACACGCAAAAAAAAATCTATGATCAAATACCTTTGGCTCATTGGGTACTGCCCGCAGTGTCCGTGTTGAAACGGGAGCATTTTCTTTAACAAGATCTGGAGACGGCAATTGAAGTTGCCGAAACTATTCTACGTATATACCTGTATTTACTGCGGTCTGGGAAAATGAACTTTTCTAATAAGAAAACTAAATTATTCGAATTCAGAGACTGTTCTCTTGCTGGCTTGATAAATGGAGTACCCCTATTAGCATGTAAGTGTAAGAACCCCAGAGGCCATGAAGAAGGTTCTGCAAGATACTGGGTAGTGAACTTTGCAGAATGAGCACTCTTCTAGTGAATACTTTTTTTTTTCAGTTTAGATGCTACTCCCCAAATGGTTGTGCCACAGGGCAGAGTTGAGTGGAAGTACGGAGGAGACACGCCGATGCCTGACCGTTCTAAATGGGTCAGCGGTCACGGATCCGACAGGTGGGCCGCTCCGTGTAGCTAATAAGCGCGCCTGACGGCCGCATCGACAAAGGAAGAGCGGCTAAGTAGTTTACGGGCGGGCCGCCCGCCACCGACACCGGAGCCCCGCGCGATGAAACAGACCCGTCGGCGGCTATAAGTCACTCAGATAACATCGCCCGCACCTACGCTAAGAGGCTTTTATCTCGACAGTCGCACTGCGTCTTGCCGAAAAGAGAATGAGCCGAAAGCGGGGAACAAAAGCGCCAAGACTTCGCATGAACGTCAGTGCGACGGCCGCTGATACCATCGTTCGCACTGCACGGTAGTCTAACTGCCGCCTGGTGACATGCTACCTCTGACCACTAGGTTAGAGGCGAACAATAGGGCCTTGAAAGAAATGGGAGCTTGACAAAATTGTACAGGCCAACCGGAGATGCACAACTGGTCTGCTATTGTCAGAAGTGCCGTTCCCTATTATTAAAAACAAAAGTAGCACGCGCGTTCAGTTTAAAATTAATAATTCTTCGAAATGTATTAATGAAACATGTGAATAATAGAAGAAAGTAAATTAATATTTTTCAAGGAACAGGTGTTTCAATTTTCGAAGGGAAACAGTCAAATTAATTATAAGATGCATATAGTAAACATTTTTCATAGTAGTTGTTGTTGCTGAAGCGTTCTGCAGTCCAATAATTGATGTGATGCAGCTCTCCACGCTAATGCATTCTGTTCAAACATCTTCATTTCTGCATAATTACTGCGATATCCATCCATTTAAACATGCATACTGTAGTTATGTCGCCTGCATTTCGTGGTCGTGCGGTAGCGTTCTCGCTTCCCACGCCCGGGTTCCCGGGTTCGATTCCCGGCGGGGTCAGGGATTTTCTCTGCCTCGTGATGGCTGGGTGTTGTGTGCTGTCCCTAGGTTAGTTAGGTTTAAGTAGTTCTAAGTTCTAGGGGACTGATGACCATAGCTGTTAAGTCCCATAGTGCTCAGAGCCATTTTTTTTGTAGTTATGTCAAGGTCTGCCACTACAATTTTTAACCTCCACACTTCATTCATTACCAAATTGAACGCTTCCTTGATATTTCAGGACGTGTTATAAATTTTAATCAAGTTGTGCTAAAAATTTATTTTCTCCCCAATTCGATTCAGTACCTCTCGCTCCATTCGTCGACAACAGCCAGAGGGCGGTTGGTCGGTTGATTTGGGGGAGGGGACCAAACAGCGAGGTCATTGGTCCCATCGGTTTAGGGAAGGATGGGAAGGAAATCGGCCGTACCCTTTCAAGGGAACCATCCCGGCATTTGCCTGAAGCGATTTAGCCAGCAGGCGGCAGATACTGGGGCCAAGGTAGGTGCCGTGTTCGTTGACCTCCGTAAGGAATTTGACATATTCGTAGTTCCACACTGACGCCTAATAAACAAAATACGAGCCTATGAAATATCAAACCAGCTGTATGGCTGGATAGAAGAGTTTATAGCAAACACAACACAGCACGCCATTCTCAATGGAGAGAAGTCTTGAGACGTAACAGTAATTTCGGGCGTACCCCAAGATAGTGTCATGAAACCATTACTTTTCACAGTCTACCGGGAATCTCTCGTAAGAGTCATCAGGCGTACTTTCTCTGGTGTTCCGTCAGATATTTGCAATTTCCTCTCTGCAACGTGTACCTGGTGTCAGCCCAAACAAATAACGCTCACCACATGTTTCGTGCGACGCCCAGCGTCGACGGAATGCCTCGGTTTGTCTACTGTTTCAAACAAAATTATTTTTAAACCGCAATTTTACATGATCGTTTGATAGAACGCTACCAGATAGTCTAGTGCGATATTCCTTCTACCAATATGTGTTAACAGGGACAGTAAAACACCAGGAATAGTCGATATTCCAGCAGCGACTGAACAGAGCGCTTCTGCATGGCGGTAGCAGCGCAGGTCAACAAGGTGTTGACGCTGCTGGAGTATGGTTATTGTGTTTCGCTGCCCCTGTTAGTATATTTCGGTAAAACGAATATCGCACTAGACTAATCTGATAGCGCTCTATCGCATTGGTACCTAAAACTCCACTTTAAAAATAATTTTGTTTGTCTAATGTGAAACAAATTGACGCTTTCCATTGACGCTGGGAGTCGCATGAAGGACGTGATGGGCAACATTTGTTTGGGCTGACTCTAGCTACACTCTGCAAAAACTGAATCGCTCCCTTAGGGGAGACACCCTGCAAATAAAACATCAAAATTCCGGGAGGCTTTTCGTGTATGATGCTGTTTTATCGCAACGCAATAAAATTGTAGCGAAACCCAAGAAGACCTGCAGAAGATAGACGCTTGATACAGGGAGTGGAAAATGACCCCCACATAAACAAATGTAACGTTTTGCGAATACGTAGACTGGCCATTAAAATTGCTACACCACGAAGATGACATGCTACAGACGCGAAATTTAACCGACAGGAAGGAGATGCTGTGATATGCAAATGATTAGCTTTTCAGAGCATTCACACAAGGTTGGCGCCGGTAGCGACACCTACAACGTGCTGACATGAGGAACGTTTCCAACCGATTTCTCATACACAAACAGCAGTTGACGGCGTTGCCCGGTGAAACCTTGTTGTGATGCCTCGTGTAAGGGGGAGAAAAGCGTACCATCACGTTTCCGACTTTGATAAAGTTCGGATTGTAGCCTATCGCGATTGCGGTTTATCGTATCGCGATATTGCTGTTCGCGTTGGTCGAGATCCAATGACTGTTAGCACAATATGGAATCGGTGGGTTCAGAAGGGTAATACGGAACGCCGTACTGGATCCCAACGCCCTCGTATCACGAGCAGTCGAGATGACATGCATCTTATCCGCATGGCTGTAACGGATCGTGCAGCGCCGTCTCGATCCCTGAGTCAACAGATGGGGACGTTGGCATGACAACAACCATCAGCGCGAACAATTCGACGACGTTTGCAGCAGCATGAAGTATCAGCTCGGAAGCCATGGCTGCTGTTACCCTTGACGCTGCATCACAGACAGGAGCGCCTGCGATGGTGTACTCAACGACGAACCTGGGTCCACGAATGGCAAAACGTCATTTTTACGGATGAATCCAGGTTATGTACTCAGCGTCGTGATGGTCGCATCCGTGATTGGCCACATCGCGGTGAACGCACATTGCAAGCGTGTATTCGTCATCGCCATACTGACGTATCACCCGGATTGTTGGTATGGGGTGCCATTGGTCACACGTCTCGGTCACCTCTTGTTCGCATTGACGGCACTTTGAACAGTGGACGTTACATTTTAGATGTGTTACAATCCGTAGCTCTACCCTTCATTCGATCCCTGTGACACCCTACATTTCAGCTGGATAATGCACGACTGCATGTTGCTGGTCCTGTACGGCCCTTTCTGGATACAGAAAATGTTCGACTGCTGCCCTGGCCAACACATTCTCCATATCTCTCACCAATTGAAAAAGTCTGGTCAATGGTGGGCGAGCAACTGGCTCGTCACAGTACGCCAGTCACTACTCTTGATAAACTTTGGTATCGTGTTGAAGCTGCATGGGCAGCTGCACCTGTACGCGCCATCCAAGCTCTGTGACTCAATGCCCAGGCGTATCAAGGCCGTTATTACGGCCAAAGGTGGTTGTTCCGGGTACTGATTTCTCAGAATCTATGCACCCAAATTGTGTGAAAATATAATCACATGTCAGTTCTAGTATAATATATTTGTCCAATGAATACCCGTTTATCATCTGTATTTCTACTTGGTGTAGCAATTTTAATGACCAGTAGTGTATTTATGATTAAAAATTCCATGGAAGCACTTACTATCTTAAAATATATGCAAGTATGCGTGCAGACTGAATTAAAGTGGAACGACCAAATAAAAGCAATCGCAGGAAAGTAGATGCCAGACCGAGGTTCATTGCAAGACGCCTCAGGAAATGTAGACCGTCAACAGATGGTTCAAATGGCTCTGAGCGCTTGGGACTTAACTTCTGAGGTAATCAGTCCCCTAGAACTTAGAACTACTTAAACCTAACCAACCTAAGAACATCACACACATCCATGCCCGAAGCAGGATTCGAACCTGCGACCGTTGCGGTCACGCGGTTCCAGACTGCAGCGCCTAGAAACGCTTGGCAACTCGGCCGGCCCGTCAACAGAGGTGGTAGCCTAGAAAATCTTCGTTCCACTAATAGTTGAATATTGCTCGGCAGTCTGTGAACTGCAAAAGAGGGGATTTATAGGGGAGATATAGGAGATCCAAAAAAGAGCAGCACGTTTCGTTACAGGTTCATGTTGTAAGCGCCGAAGCGTCACGGGTATGGTGAACCAACTCCAGTGGCAGATGCTGCAACAAAGGAAATCCCATCAGGGTGTTGTCTACTGTTAAAGTTTCGAAAGCTTACATTCAAAAATCTAGACCCAGCTTAATTAGTTTGTATTTCATGAAGCATAAATTTTACATGAAGAGTCTACACACCAATGGTAGTAGGAAGTTCCTTTTAACACCGGTTGTTAATGTTCAATGAATCACCCTTTGGTGCACAGCAAACATCTAAGCCGCCCCACATTCGAAGAGCAGGTCTTATGTCACAAAGTTTACTGCGCCGCTGATACGGCTCTCCAGTCGGCCACAGTAGTTGCTTCAGGTGAGACGAAAACTGGCTCCTTAACGTAGCCCCATAAGAAAAAGTCATAGGCCGTGAGATAAGATCTCGGTGGCCAGAAGAGTAGAGCAAAGCTTTGATTTCACACACGACCTATCCGATGAATGGATCGAATTAAAAATCTTCAGATGTTACGTTGTCAATGGGATGAAACTCCATTCTGTTAGAAAATGTACTCTATTCCACTTACAGAGCTTTCCACAAAATTTTCAGACACATCCAATTATTTGAAATGCTTAAACCAACGGCTTATACTTTTCCTAGTTGGTGGTTCAGTGCCGAATCGGAGACGTAATGCCTGCTGCACCGTAACTGTCTACTCAGCTCTTGCAAACTCAGGAATACAGAAAACCTTCTGATTATCGCAGCCATCTTACTTACAATTTCCTATTGGAGCGAGTACGCTGGCGACCTTTTCGCAACTGTCACCACCGTAGCGACCGCTTACGCAACTTGTGGTTAATAAAATAGAACTCTGTACTTCCTCTTTCCTTCGGTATGTAAATTGCCCATGCCTCATTTGTATATCATGAAACGCATCGGTTTGAATAACCTTGTATTTATTCCTCCTACGTTTATGTCGTGAAAAGACCATGAAGATAAAATTAGAGAGATTCGAGTATACGGAGCCTTGCCGGCAGTTGCTCTTCCCGCGAATCATATTAAACTGGAAGAGGAAAGGTGGAAAATGATAGCGGTACTAAAAGTATCTGCCACCACATACAGAAAGGTGGCTTACTGAGTATAGATGTAGATGTATTTATCTGATCTATACTTCCGATCCTCAGCATTCTCCTTAAGTACCATACTACAATTCGTTCCATTCTCTTGCGTTCCATTACTTTCTTGTCTGAACTGTTTATCGTCCATGTTTCACTTTCGTGCAAGGCCACATTACAGAAAAATATCTTCAGAAAATACTTCCTAACATTCATATTAGTATAAGGTGTTACATAATTCTCCTTTTGAGAGATGGTTTACTTTCTATTGACGCTCTCTATTTTATATCCTGTCTGTTCCGGCCACCATCAGATTCTTTATTGCCGAAATAGCAAAATCTTTAGTGTCTCATTTCTTAATGTAATACCTGCAGGATCGCTTGATCTGGTTCAGATACGTTCCATTAGCCACTGCTCAGTGACACGTACTCATCTATTGCCTGAAAATCCACCGCTATGCAGTGTTCGTGGCGTCACATTTACAGTGAGGTGTTTGTGACGTCGCCCTCACAGTGTATCATGTTTTAACGTCGTGTGTTTTGTACGCTGATAGGAGGGAAGTCTTTGGTTTACTGAGGAACTTACCCCAAATTTTAGCGATGATGAGATAATGGCAAGAAAACCGCTGACATTTTCTGTAGTGTCAGGATCCTGTCGGTTTAATTACCGCAGAATTCAGTATTTTTTGGGTGGGTGGTTCATACTATTAGTTTTTCAGTCACAGCCGTGCTTATACCGTCAATTGTTTTATTAGTACTATTAACATATGCCAATAGCATAAATACAAATCTGGAAAAGCTGCGTGAAATTTATGACTGTGGCTGTAGTTATATGCCCTTTGCTTTTTTTTAGAACAAGACTGACTAAACATATAAAGCACCACAATCTTGAAATAGCACTCTTATGACCTAATGTTAGTACCCATTAATTTTCAGTCCACGCATTCATCCATTATTTTTTTCTCATGTTCGTCTTACAACCTCTCTTCGAAACACAGTCCATTCTTTCAACCGATTTTCCACGTCCTTTGGCGTCTCTGACCGAATTATTGTGTCAACAGCTAACCTCAAAGTTTTTTTTCTTCTCCATGTACTTCAATTCGCCTTCCAAATTTGTCTTTGGTTTCCTTTACCGCTTGTGCAACAGATTGAACAAGTTGGGGGTTAAGCTACAGACCCGTATACTCTCTCCTTCATTACTATCTCCGTTTCACGCCCTTCGCCTTTTATGACTGCACTCTGATCTCTGTACAAGTTGTAGATAACGTTGACCTGATAACCAAGTTGTAGATAACGTTGACCTGATAACCAAGTTGTAGATAACCTTGTATTTTATTCCTGTGACCTTCAGAAATTGCGTGGAATCCTCTTAAAAGTAAAAGCGTTTATGTACCTTTGAGAAGACGTATCGAAAGCATTTAATGTGAGTTATGTTACTCCAGGATTTTCCGCAGAAATTAAGTCTGCAACTGAAGCAAAATAAACCTGACACTCTTACAATGTAGGCTTTCAAGGCCGGTATTGTCGTCACTTAAGACTTCCGGGCTGATAGGCCGTGGTCGATGCATACAACTCTCCCCTGACGTTTCGTCACCGACTGCGGGAGACATCCTCCGAGTTAAAGCGGTGAAGTACCGCAGACAGGAACATCAGGAGAAAATTTTATGCATCGACCACGGCCTACCAGCCCGGAAGTTTTAAGTGAAAACCTCAGATTGGTGTTACAACCGCTCATATATGCAGAGCATCACTTCCTCAATACTGATGTTCTAGTTCGGCAACCGAGGAGCAACTATCCAGACACTGCGATGCAAAAAAAAAAAAAAAAAAAAAAATACATTTCCTTTTGAAGCGTGCTCTAGTTACCGTCAGCAGCTTGATCTGACCTATCACGAAATCAAGGCCCTAAAGCGTTGTTTCCAACTTCGACACCGAGGAGATAGAAAGAAGCTGAATGTCGTATGAAGCAGATTAGCACCTGAGCATAACAGTAGGCCTAAAAGCATTGGAGTGATTCTAGAGATGGTCATGTCCATCAGTAAACATTATGAGAGCAGCAAGAACAAGGTTATATACGAACGTCACATGAAACAGATTTTCTGAGCGCAATAAAGAATGGTTAAGACACACACTCTCAATCGTAATGACGACTATTTGGTTCTCCAACCGGCGACTCAGATTTAGGGATCTTTTGGTCTCCTCAGATTCCTAGAAACAACGACTTCATTGGCGGCAGGATGGTAATTTTTTTCTTTACACAATTGCCTTTCTCACTGAACATTCAGATCATTCGGTATAGTTCTGATTATGACCGTTCTAGCAAACAGTTGTGACAGCACCAAAAACAAGATCAGTGCAGCTAACAGTTATGATGTTTAATACGTAATATCACAAACGTGCTTGAAAACGACCAGTTAGCTAATCGCACAATTTAAATAAAGATCATCTACTTTACAGTCACATACGGACCACGTTTTCTTTCATCAAGCTTATTGAGACTGTGGACAAAAAAAAGGAAAAAAAACTAGTGAGGATATTGAGTGCAGAAGATAGATAGACATGAACCGATCAACACAAACTTGCCGAAACGCCTAAGAGTTGATGGACTTGTAATAAGGAAATGCTTCTTGTCTCGCTGGGCGAGGCAACACTATTTTGCAATTTCTCATTGAGACAGGTCACAGTTAATCGATTACAAAAGGTAACCGAAACCAGGAGTGTTTGGTTTTGAATACGACACTCATTCAGCCTAACGGCCACGTAAGCGAAAGGAATTGACTTAGAATGATATTACACTGATCAAAGAGCAGAAGGAAAGTAAAATAAGGATTTATGTGTAGAAGAAACTGTTCTATCTTGGAATAATTTTCTGACTTTCGTGTCTACCCAGTCCTGTAATAGAAGTTTAATACATTTTCTTATTCCATTATAAAATGATATCATTCACTTTATGTGTGTTGCAATCTATTCCTAAAATTATAAAAGCTACTCCGAAAAATTAATGTTTTTTTTTTTTTAAATGCTAAAAATTGTTCCAAGGTACAACATGGCCATGCATCTACGAAGACATACGCTATTTAAAGTGAAAAAAGTTGCAGTTGAATAAATGTCTTCAGTAGTGTATTTAGTAGTCTACATTATAAGTTATTACTGTACTACACACTAATAATCAATAAATGGAATCATATTAAGGTGAATTATTATTAAAAACCGTTTACAGGTTAATAAAATATTGAAATAGACTGAGGTGATAAAAGTCATAGAATACCTCCTAATACCGTGTTGGATCTCCATTTTGCACGGCGTAGTGCAGAAATCTGACTTGGCATGGACTCAATAAGTCGCTGGAAGTCCCTTGTAGAAGTATTGAGCCATGCTGCCTCTATAGCTATTCACAAATTCCAGAAGTGTTGCCAGTGTGGGATTTTGAGCAAGAAGTGATCTGTCGATTATGTTCCATAAATATGCGATTCACGTTGTTGCCATATCATTCGCACCAATTATCCAGAACGTTTTTCAAACCAATCGCGAACAACTGAGGCTCACTGACATGGCGCATTGACATCCATAAAAATTCTGTAGTTCTTTGGGAACATTGTAACGTTAGGAGTATGTGGAGAGCCTATATAACAGGCTGAATCATCCGCCATATTTTCCCCATCTCTGAGGACTCAGCAGTGTTTACCTTCTGGGTGGTTAGCCTAGTCATGCAACTAATTACAGTATTTCTTATAAAATATTTTATAATGCATGTATGAAGTAAACCAAACGGTAATTAATGTCTATAGAGATATTTAGAATACCGCTTTCATATAACAGAGAAACTGAAACGTAATATTACACAGCTATAGAAAGATGGGCTTGGATCTTGTGTGAAAGTTTGGAAATATTAAATGTAATGAGCTACGAACTCGGTACCAATTTCTTCAAATGTGGGTGTTACGCAGTAACAACCTGTGGCTATTTATTACTTTTACCTGTATACAGCAAGCTGTAAAAGAGGTGTTTATTTATTCAGAAGTATGTACTTCAAGAAATGCCGCATTTTTATTCTATGGAGGTGGGGGAAAGTGCAGTTTCATCTTACAGAGAAACGAATTTTTATTAATAGTTTCATCTATCATTTAACCAATATTGATTGTATGTACTTCACGATAGGTTTGTTGCTTGCTGATTTATGGTAAAAACTTTATTTTTCGAAGGTTATGTTAGTTGTGCATGTTCCTTCACATGACCTGTCCGCTATAAACATATCTTAGTCATCACTTGTTCTACCATGCCTATATAAGAAATTGGGTTGGGTGTTATTCAGTTTGTGTATGTATCTTTAGATAAGACGTATACATACATCAAAAATATTCCTATCACTTTTCCAAACGCGAAAATATATCAGAAATTGAAAAATTTTGAGTCGAAATGCTTCAGGACAGTGTTCGACTGGAAAGAAACGCAATTGCATACAGCTGGTTTCCAATTTATAACTACTTTTATTAACGTATATTTACCATACACAACTGAGCGCCGGGTGGTTGCCAATTGTCTCTCCGGCACTCTGCGGCCCATCTTTTTCTTCATTCAGGCTCACTAGGAAATCTAAACAGGCGAAAACCATTTTTGCAATGGTTAGTTGAGCAGCCAACCACATTTACGACGAATTCTTCAATACATTTAGTTCAAAATCTCCACTTGCGTCGTGCCTTACGTAAATGAATACCCTATACCTTCGGGAAGACACGGCGCACAGTTCAGCTCATGTTTAGGAGCCTTAAGTATGTGGGCGAGTTATTGGTCCACCTAGGCCTGGTAATGAGGAGAGATGAATTTGTTACATGGCTGAACGCTCGCGGATCCAAGCCACAGGGCGCGCCGCGGCCAACCTGGTTAGTTGACCGTTTCCGCCCCAGGCGACCTCAGGTGCAGAGACAACGAGCGCGTCGCCGGAAACGGGTAAATCCCAGAGCTGGGCATTTGGACGGCTGGTGCTCGCATTGCCTTTGTGCAGAATGTGCTCCAGGAAATAGCGGACTGTCAGACACTCTTAAAGTTGGTCAAGATACAGCCCTTTGAGATTCGAAAAAACTCCTTTCAAATATTAATGAAAATCTGAATACATTTTAGATCTCAGAAAAATGAGGTGCATTCAATGTCGCAATAAGACCTCAATATCTTTAAGACCAAAATAAATTTTTTCACAGTGATTTTCTGAATTAACAACTTTTAATCGCTTCAGGGGATTTCGACATACAATATCTCAGATGATAGAATTGCTCTATAGCTTTCATTTCAGAATGCCACACATCTGTGTCTGTTTTGCGTATTGATTTACGAAGTCTTTTACATTTTTTTTTTTCATTATGCAGATGTTTGTCAGATCATCTTATTCCCCCACATTTACACACCAAATGAATGCTGCGTGAATACCTCGTATTTTGTCATACCTGTGTTTTTATTTAATGAATAATTTACTGTTCTGCCAATAACTTTGTTTAAAATGTTGACTGGAGGTGCTATTAAAAATACTGTGCTATTTTAAATGTGGTAAATCGCACGTGTAAGCGGACACAACAATTGAAAAGAGCGCCGGAAGCCGTTTCTGTCAAGCAGGTGTAAATAGCTGTATAAGTAATTTTTAGCGACAGTCTATTGTCATTTAATGTTGGCACACTTGCGCAAGAATGCTGGCTCATTTATTAATGAATAAAGCTTTATTTATAAGTATTGTGGATACTCAGAGTGTAACCGAATGCTTCTGATATTTCTTTATTTAAATATTGTTGTAGCATATTAGTTTTGCCCGGGAGGCGGTCAAAATGAGTCAAATCATTGAAAGGTGGCTACACTGAGCCACTGCGCCAGAGGTTGCGCCAAAGAGTATTATTAAGCCGCCTCCACAGTGCTTGTCGAGAGCTCGTAGTAGTCAGTGCCTGTCGAGGACTCGGGGTAGTCTGTGCTGAGATGTCGTAGTGAGGAGTGTTTGTTGAGATGTGCTAGCAGGCAGAGCTTGCTGAGATGTGATATTGGAGAGTTCTGGTTGAGATGTGGTAGTAGCGAGTCGGTGTGGAGAGATTGTAATGTTTAGAGTGCTTTTCATCAAATTAAATTAAGGTAACAAACTACTTTTCTTTCTTTTCTCATTATTTCAATGTCCTGAATAATGCGTCATTACAGGTTCAGTCAACAAAGCATCTGGCTTGTGTTCTTGTATTAGAGTGTAATTCTGCTTTCCTTATGCAATTATAGTATTTCTATTTTTTAATTACTTCAGTATAAATGGTATTTAAAATTTCTTGTCTTGTTGAAGAAGAACCGTGCCAGATGTGTACGTTGAGTCACACTCCCACACACAGAACAATTACACTTGTGCTTTGGTTTAGTAGGTTTTACAGTTGCTGGGGACTTAATTAATTAACTGTGTTAACGAAAATTTTTCTTTCATTGTTTGTTGTTATTCTATGCAGTCAGATTGCGTACAAATACAAGTCAGGGCCAATCGTTTACGAGACTTGCGTAATCGGACTTACAGCTACCTAAAATATTCGCATTTTAAATAATTAAGCCCCCCTGCACGTGGCGACCGCTGATTCGGATCGTCCCTTGGAATTCTTCTGATTGTAAAAATAGTAGACAGTAGTATTGTTGCAGTAGTTTGTAGTTTAGTAATTGTAGTCTGTATTGCATGTGTAGATTTGGTAATTAGCATTCTTCTAATGGTATTTTTCAAAATTTAATTTTTATTGCCTTGTATACGCGTTTGACGATTTAGTGCAATTATTTCAACTGTTCGTTAATCGTGTTTGAGGGAAACATTTCGAGAGAATGGTATTGTTGGAGATAAGGAGTCATTGTGTGTAATTTCCGTACAGTGACGTGTTTTGTGTGCCTTTAAATGATTACGCGATCGATGAAAAAGGCAAAAATGATGGATAGTCAGAATGACGAAATTGTTAACATGGCGAACTCGCCAACACAGGACAACAGTATGATGAATAATGGAGTTGAAAACAATTTAATAAGTCGGGAAGACAATCCGGAACCATTTCAAAATTTTTCTCAATCAGAAAATTCACAGAATACGAGATTAACGATAGAAGATTCTGAAATATTATCGAACACAGATAGCTTTACAGCAATGACGAAGGAAGCTGGTTTTGCGGGAAATGTTGGGGGCGAAAAGAATTTTGAAACAGTTAGTATGGAGCAGTTGATGGGTGCAATATTAAATTTGGGATCACAAATGGGAACAATTAAAAACAGAGATGGGAACAATGGAAACACGGTTTAGATCTGAATTAAAAACACATGGGAACAATGGAAAAACGGTTAGACTCACTGGGATCACAAATGGGAACAATGGAAACACGGTTTGGATCTGAATTAAAAACAGAGATGGGAACTTTGGAAACACGGTTAGATTCACAAATAGGGACATGTTTCAAACATATGAAAGATGAATTAAAGAAAGAAATCAGAGAAGAAGTACAACCGATTTTGAATTCTCACAATAATAGATTATCATAATGAGTAGAAGATTTGGGTCAGATAGATTACACAGAGGTTGTGTGTTGACAGTGTGTCTTCGGATAGTATGGGATGATAAGGTTTGCATTAGGATTTTATCTGTACTTGTTCGTGGAGACTGACTAGAGGAAAGAGTTGTTATGGAAGTGAAATGATATTGGTAATAAGGTTTATATGTATCGACGTATTGAAGAGGTATTATTGAGGTATTGAGATTATATGAAGTTGATGATTATTGGAGTTTTTGTGGAGAAGAGGTAAGGTAAATGATATTGATGATAAGGTTTATATGTATCGACGTAGGAGGTATTATTGAAGTATTGAGATTATGTCATGCTGATGATTATTGGAGTTTTGGTGGATAAGAGGTAAAGTAAGTGAGGAGCATATTTTTTTTTGTTGGTCTATATGGAACAAGGAAGATGAAGATAGCAGACTAGAACACTAAAGTAGAAGGAAGATTGTCTACACACACTTTGTTAAATCACTAAGCAGTATATACTTTTTTTTTGGAGAGAGGAAGTAATTGCATTTCTTGGCTCACTGACAGTTGTTCAGCAACAGTACATTTTGATCTGGCTTGGCAAACATTGGTCTTGACATGATGACTATGACGTTGACTAACTATTATTGACTGTTATACATTGCTGCCACTTGATGCACATGATGAACATCAAATTTTGACAGAATTGCATTTACACAGTTAACACTATTCAATTACACAGTAGTACTTAATGTGGATGAAAGATGAGTGAGTGTGTTTTGTGTGTTTTCCTTTCCTAATCCTACCCACCTATCTACTAAATATTATTTTATTTGTTTGTAGTGGCTTGCACTGACACCCATAAATATTATAGGTTTACTGATATTTGAGTATTTGTAATAGTTAATATGACAATTATCTGATATCATTTGTGTGTTTATTAGAATTTGTATGTTTAGTGTAAGAGCATTGTAAAAGCATTTGTATGTGTATTCAAACTATTGTTCATGCCTGAACTGTCTGATTAGTGATGGTGAATATTATGAACTGTTACCTGCACTTTTCAACATAATGGGTGCCACTTAGGAATGATTAATTTCTTCTGATGAACAGTGTGATCAGTGATAGTGAATATTATGGACTGATACTTGTACTTTTTCTACATGATTGGTGCCACTAGGACATGTTTAATTTCTGCTAATAAACTCTGATGAACAGTGTGATCAGTGATAGTGAATATTATGGACTGCTCTCTGGACCTGTTCAACATTGCTGGGTGCCACTAATGGAACTGCTTCTGCTGAGTAATGTGACTTGTTGCTGTGTGTACCTCTTCAACATTGCCGGGTGCCACAAATGGAACTGTTTCTACTGAAATAATGTCACTTGTTGCTGTCTGCACCTGTTCAACATTACTGGGTGCCACTAATGAACTGCTTCTACTGACATAATGTCACTTGTTGGTGTCTGCACCTGTTCAACATTGCTGGGTGCCACTAATGAACTGCTTTTACTGAAATAATGTGACTTGTTGCTGTCTGCACCTGCTCAACATTACTGGGTGCCACTGATGGACTGTTTTTTACTGAAATAATGTGACTTGTTGCTGTGTGCACCTGCTCAACTTTACTGGGTGCCACTGATGAACTGCTTCTACTGAAATAATGTGACTTGTTGCTGTGTGTACCTGCTCAACACTACTGGGTGCCACTGATGGACTGTTTTTTACTGAAATAATGTGACTTGTTGCTGTGTGTACCTGCTCAATTTTACTGGGTGCCACTGAAGAACTGCTTCTATTGAAATAATGTCACTTGTTGCTGTGTGTACCTGCTCAACACTACTGCGTGCCATTGATGAACTGCTTCTACTGAAATAATGTCACTTGTTGCTGTGTGTACCCGCTCAACATTACTGGGTGCCACTGATGGACTGTTTTTTACTGAAATAATGTGACTTGTTGCTGTGTGTACCTGCTCAACACTACTGGGTGCCACAGATGGAACTGCTTTTACTAAAATGTTGCCACTTGTTGGTGTTTGCACCTGTTGACCATTGATGGGCTGGAATTATCAACTATTTTTTTTTTTTTTTTTGAATAATTAAAAGTATTTTATGTGAACATTTGGATAAACTGATTTTTTGTGTATTGCGTAAACTATTGTGTAAAGCCACATGTATGAAAGAATTTGTATTGCCTACTGTATTTTATATATTAGGTTATTGAAAGGTCAGTGCAAAGCCAAAATTTTAACTAATTATGTGATATTTAGGTATTAATATTATCTTTTATTTTTGTCTGTATTTTTGTGGACGAATTTGGTGGTATTTTCACCACCAATGCTGGCAAAAATACCATGAAATTCTGGCCTGTGGAGGAGGGCATATGAAAGGTGGCTACACTGAGCCACTGCGCCAGAGATTGCGCCAAAGAGTATTATTAAGCCGCCTCCACAGTGCTTGTCGAGAGCTCGTAGTAGTCAGTGCCTGTCGAGGACTCGGGGTAGTCTGTGCTGAGACGTCGTAGTGAGGAGTGTTTGTTGAGATGTGCTAGCAGGCAGAGCTTGCTGAGATGTGATATTGGAGAGTTCTGGTTGAGATGTGGTAGTAGCGAGTCGGTGTGGAGAGATTGTAATGTTTAGAGTGCTTTTCATCAATATAAATTAAGGTAACAAACTACTTTTCTTTCTTTTCTCATTATTTCAATGTCCTGAATAATGCGTCATTACAGGTTCAGTCAACAAAGCATCTGGCTTGTGTTCTTGAATTAGAGTGTAATTCTGCTTTCCTTACGCAATTATAGTATTTCTATTTTTTAATTACTTCAGTATAAATGGTATTTAAAATATCTTGTCTTGTTGAAGAAGAACCGTGCCAGATGTGTACGTTGAGTCACACTCCCACACACAGAACAATTACACTTGTGCTTTGGTTTAGTAGGTTTTATAGTTGCTGGGGACTTAATTAATTAACTGTGTTAACGAAAAGTTTTCTTTCATTGCTTGTTGTTATTCTATGCAGTCAGATTGCGTACAAATACTAGTCAGGGCCAACCGTTTACGAGACTTGCGTAATCGGACTTACAGCTACCAAAAATATTCGCATTTTAAATAATTAAGCCCCCATGCATCATATCTGTAGCTCGAATGAGCTATGTATTGTTTGTAAGGATGGTATTCAGCCAATAAGAGTTGGACAGTGGCGGAACACTACTGGAGTCAAGTGGAGACTAGAATTGTGCAAGAAGGCAGACCAGCCTATGGTAAGGTGTGTGATTCGGTAGTGTGGGTGTTTGATTCTGGGCTGCGAACGATCGCTACCATATCACAGTTTCTGAGAGGACAGTGTATTTCGAGGGATGTGAATATGCTCCATAGTAAGGAGTAACTTTTCACGCTTGAAATTCGGAACTGTGCGTAGACAGAGTATGACTTAGTGTTCTTCGTATCGCGTGTGTTAATTTGTGAATCATCACGCTGAACTCTGAACTATTTTTAGCTGGTGAATGTTTCGTGCACTGTTATTACAAAATAAACTTAGTTTTCTTGAGTCTTTGATGACTACTTCTTTTGGGGATTTTGCTACTATACTCGTAAGGCAGACTTAACTTCACTGCATTTGATAAGGGAATTTTCTGTCCGTATTTTTAGATTATTTCAGATGTCCTTTTTTTGAATAAACGTTTATCACCTTAATTCTGTGTCGTGTACTTCAGTTACAGCCGTTAGACTTAGTTATTCATTTAACATTTTTTTTTTTTTGTATTTTACTGACTTGAAATTCTAGCCAATGCAGAGACTATTTGATTGCAATACCACAGCTACAGGTTATTATTTGCAGCGAGTTGGCTGCTGCAGAGCATGAAAGCAGATGTGCACGGCTCGACCCTGTGACTACATCGAGCTGTTCTTTTTTAAACAGTGCCGTCCGTAGCCCAAGTACCTAAAGTACTGGTAACTACTTTGCTTGTATGGAGTGCTATTAGGAATAGCAACTATTCATCAGTAACCGTTAGGTACCGTCGCAACATGAATTCTAAGATGGCTGTAAATGGTCTCCAAGTAGCAGAACGTAGCCACCTGCAGTCAATAATCGCTTCAGTTGTTCACTGCATGTAAACAAAGCCCACGCCATTATGGAGCCACCGCCAGTTTGCACAGTGCCATGTTGATAACTTGGGTCCATGCCTTCGTGGGGTCTGCGCCACGCTCGAACACTGCAAGTAGCTCTTAGCAACTGAAATCGGGACTCATCCGACCAGGCCACGGTCTTCCAGTTGTCCAGTGTCCAATCGATATGGTCAGGGTCCCAGGAGAGGCACTGCAGTCGCTGTCGCGCTATTAGTAAAGGCACTCGCGTCGGTCGTCTGCTGCCATAGCCCATTAACGCCAAATTACTATGCACCTTCCTAATGATACGTTCATCCTATTTCCTACATTGATTTCTACGGCTGTTTCACACATTGTTGATTGACTCTTAACGCTGACAACCCTACGCCAACGCGTCTGCTACAGGTCGATAAGTGAAGCCCGTCGGTCACTGTGTTGTCTGTGGTGAGAGGTAATGACTGAAATTTGGTATTCTCTGCACATTCTTGACACTGTGGATCTCGGAATATTTAATTCCCTAACGATTTCCGTAATGTAATTTGCTTGCGTCTACTCCAACTACCATTCGGGGTTCAAGGTCTGTTAATTCCCGTCGTGCGGCCATAATTACATCGGAAACCTTTTCACATGAATCCCCTCAGTGCAAACGACAGCTATTCCAATGCTCTTTTATACCTTTTGTACGCGATACTACCACCATCTGTATATCAGCATATCACTATCCTATGACTTCTGTCACCTCAGTGTAGAAGCTACTGGTAACTAACACAAATTTCCATTTTCAAGACAGAGATAATAGTCAGAAAATTAAAAAGGCTCCATCCATTTGCAAACATCACGTGATTCGTCGTAGGATACCTTATTTCTTTGAATGGTATAACGAATTATCCTCCTCTAACATTACCTTCTTTTATGGACATAACCGATACCATGTATCCTATCGATCCTTGCATATGTTAAAATTATCTCAGCTGTTTCACTAAAAGAATTCATATGATTTTGTATACGATGTATTATATTTGTTGTGTTGGCAGCAGAGCCAACACCGTGTTACTGGTGGAGGCCGAAATGCACGCGTTTTAGCTCACGCAGGCTGGCGTGAGGAAGGAAGAACTACACTGACGTGAGGTCTGGAACATGACAAGGAATGAGAATTCAGAAAGCGGACGTAATTAGTTTGATACTTAACTTTAATCCATTAATGATGAACGTCGCTCTTGAAGGTACATGATTCACAATATTACCTGTTCAGAACACATTCTTGAAGAATATGGCGCCTTGCTAGGTCGTAGCAAATGACGTAGCTGAAGGCTATGCTAAACTGTCGTCTCTGCAAATGAGAGCGTATGTAGACAGTGAACCATCGCTAGCAAAGTCGGCTGTACAACTGGGGCGAGTGCTAGGGAGTCTCTCTAGACTAGACCTGCCGTGTGCGGCGGCGCTCGGTCTGCAGTCACTGATAGTGGCGACACGCGGGTCCGACGTATACTAACGGACCGCGGCCGATTTAAAGGCTACCATCTAGCAAGTGTGGTGTCTGGCGGTGACACCACAATATTACAGGCCGAAATGTATAAAATGGAAATTAATGTGTTACAATCGATATGTATTAACAGTTAAAATTACTCTTCCATTAAGAGTAATTGAAATTACAAAATTTCTGGCATGCATAAAACTCCTATTATTAATTTCGCAGTCAAACCCTAATTATCAATTTTGTTTCTGGATTTATTTATGAAATAATGATATAATTTGCTAAAGATTCTTCTCCTGTCGAGAAAGTTTGTAAACTCTTTGGAAAGTGTGAGTACCGCACAATGTAACTAGTAGTGAGCATGCCTCAGATGAAAGTAGGCGTTTTTATAAGTTTGTCATCAACAATGTAATTATTGTTTTTTTTTTAATGTGGAAATTATAAAGTCGACGTGATTTAGATGAATGGGAGAAAATAAAAGGATATTCATAGCAACAGGCAACTATTCATCAGTTATTCCGTCTTCAAGAATCCGCAATTTTAAATAAAAATTTTCGGCATCAAGAGTGTACTCCTAGAGACAACAAGATTTTGAGCAACAATAATAACGAGATAGTCAAGATAAGTAAAAAAGTTCTTCTTCTGTAATCTTACTCCTCTCAAAGTTTTCAAAACTTGTGCAAAGAATGAGAACTTCAATGGCCATGTGTGGGCGGGTAAGATCAAAATGGTACAGGATAGCGCGTGACTGACTAAGAAAGGCTTCAGCACTCGCTAGTTTTAAAAATTTATACAGTTATATTCACCACTAAACTCAACTGACGAACCGAGAATATCCTCCAAATAGCTTTAATACGTTATACAGCACTTAAATATGTAGAACTGTTATTATTTACAGATGCGGCACAAAACGGAATCTCAAGCTCACAACAATAAAATTAGTAGAAGATGCCAGACACTGCTCAAGGATGTTTATAGTGAGCATTCCTTCAAGCGATTCTAAAATCAGTCACTAGATTGAAAAAAACCGACCCGGAAATATCATATGTTCCTAGGTACACTATCCAGAGGACACAGAAGTCTCCCCTACTGTACTTGAAATAAGATCCTTACACTTCAGCTTCACATCTCGCTTTACTTCCAATATCGGATTCACATCCTCGTCACTAGCTGCATTCGGAGAGGGTTCAAGTTGCTGTCAGCCGGCCAGCAGTGGTGCTAATCCCGTCCTGCATTTCCCCCAATCAGGGCGATAGCGTTCCCACACTGGTGAGCTAAGATCACGTCCTTTTAACTGTTCGTTCCAAGGTCTGCGAACGGTTTACGATCATTCACAGGGGGAACGAGATGTATCAAGTGTCTAATCTTATCGCGAATGCAAGACGCAAGCCTCTTAGCACACACTCGCGAACTTAAGCGTCGCCACAGGTGCGTCATTATGCATGTGTGCCTGCATCTGCGAAAAGCTTTCGCTCTTTTTCTCAAGCTGGTGTCCATTAACATCTGAACAGAAAAGAACATATATAATCCGCTTGAGATGCAAATGTTTAACTACTTTTGCTGCAGTTTCAACCAATTTAGAGTCTACGGTTTAGGGTTAGACTAGCTTCCCGTGATTAATGGATTGCTTACTTGAATTAAATAAACATCTGTACATAAGCTAATCCCCAATAGGTTAGACAAACTGCAACAGTACGTATGTGCTGGCTTTCTAGTAAAGAAAGAAAGAAAAACAAAATTAAAAGCACACCAGGAAGGAGTACTAATTTAAGCATTGCAATCGCATTACATGAAGAAATCATCTTCGAGACTGAGACAGACAGTCTAACGTGTGCGTAGAGAAATGAGAAGAAAAATGCTGGCTTATTCTCTAACAAATTGCTGATCTCAGGCGTTGTTGTCTCTCTATCCCAACAAATTTTTTCAACGGCTCAAAAAATGTAAGTCACTTAGCTACCAAACTGGGAATACGAGAGTTACCATTTCATCTTTGTTAGAGGTTCGAAAACAAGATCGTCTACCTGTCCCCCTAAACTTTTGTGAACTACAATGACTTCTTGAGATCTTTGAATGTGCCTACTATTGACGATTAGTGTTCCTGGCCATGGCACTTTTAGAATTTGGGAAACGCTTTCAGTATAGTCTTCATGGCGCAATACTGTGTTTTGTCTTCTTTTCATTTTAGCTAGCCAGCAGGTCGACTAAATGTTGGAAGGCTTTTTTTTCGTTCTCTGTAACTGTACGTCACAGAAATTTATCGTTTTGATACGCTTTTGTATGCAACCAGCTGAGGCTCATGCACCATGCCTAAGTGCATTCGTTATGCTGGTCAATGGTTGAGTGTGGGAGGCAACAATATGTGGAGTATCATCCACAATGTCAAAACCTAGGTGTTATGTCACAGAACGTAATTTGGGACATGTAGTTTGCAATTAATGCTGCTGTCCGTGCTCTGTTATTGCTCTCAGGCTTAACATCTCTGTCTTGCATTAATCCATCATTAAAATCACACTCCTGTCCGTTGAAGCGAGCCACTCTGAATCTCGCATGCAGTGGACTTCAAACTGGCGTAAAGTGGATATCCAAACGACAGTGTCAACATTTCAGTGTAGCCGGAAGAAGTGTGTAGGAGTTACGACCTGTACAATGCGTGTTTGTGGAAAGGTAACACAGCCAATTTGCCGTTCTGAAACTGCATCTGAGAGTGGACTGTGAGAAGTGCGTGTCTTGTCTCGTCTAAGAAAGAAAAATATTTGCCAGCACTTGTCGGAATTCAAAAGTGGCAGGGTCGTGAACTATCGAGATCGCAATTCATTATTCAGCAGTATTGCTGCTAGGGCAACGGCCTTGCCACCGTGAAACGCCGGTTCCCGTCAGATCATTAAAGATAAGGGCAGTCGGCTAGCACACGGATGGATGACCATCTGGGTAGGCCGAGCACTGTTGGCAAACGAGGTGCACTCAGCCCTTCTGAGGCCAATTGAGAAGCTTCTTAGAAATAGCAGCTCCGGTTGCGAAAATACCCAAGGCGGAGGGAGCGGTGTCCTGACCAGATATCCATCCATATCTGCATCCGGTGACGCCTATTTGCTGAGGATGACACAGCGATCAGTCGGCACCGTTGGGCCTTCAAAGCCTGTTTGGACATAGTCACCTAGATACTGCGACTAGCGCCCGAGAGGACATATTCTTCGCTCGGTTCTGCAGGATCGTACAGCCACCCCACATACCTAGAATCAGAAAATGAGATTGTTTGCAGTTAGTTAACTATCCACATGGACACTGTGACGATGTATGGAGCACTACGGACTGTCAGCACGGCAATCATTGCTGCAGCTTCCCTATTTGAGAGGTGCGCCGACAAGCTGGACGCGAGTGTGGAACACGTAGTCGTTTCAGGCGGATCCCAGATCTTCGTACAGTGTCATGATGCCACTAGGTACACAACACAATCACCTCTACTTAACGTAGCTGTTAATTAGGATATCAGGTGTTACATTGGTGACTTGTTAATGTCAGCGATTGTGTGCCCTGTCTTTGAATTCTTCGTGATATTATCTTTTAACAAGATAACTTAAGACCACATTTTAAACGTACTGCCCTGCCCTACCTCGATACTCGGAACGATCCACTGTGGCCCTGGTTAGCACTTTGTCCAAATATCTCACCCACTGAAATCACTTGATCATGGGTTGCCGAGAATATTGCACACCACAACTTGACAGCCACTCTGATTGAAGAACTCTGGCATGGACCATGGACTTGAAGTAGCCCTGCTGGGTTAGAGTCTTTGCTGTTCCTACAGGGGGCACCTTTATGCACTAAATAACTTGTCCTCTTTACTCCCAAATCACCTACATATTTAATCATATAACCTTTCTGTTAGGCTATATGGAAAGATTATATGATTAAATTTGTAAGTGATTCGGGAGTTATCTTTCTGTTATGCTATATGCCCCCCCCCCCCCCCCCCCCCATTGAACCATGGACCTTGCCGTTGGTGGAGAGGCTTGCGTGCCTCTGCGATACAGATAGCCGTACTGTAGGTGCAACCACAACGGAGGGGTACCTGTTGAGAGGCCAGACAAACATGTGGTTCCTGAAGAGGGGCAGCAGCCTCTTCAGTAGTTTCAGGGGCAACAGTCTAGATGATTGACTAATCTGGCCTTGTAACATTAACCAAAACGGCCTTGCTGTGCTGGTACTGCGAACGGCTGAAAGCATTGGGAAACTAAAGCCGTAATTTTTCCTGAGGGCATGCAGCTTAACTGTATGGTTAAATGATGATGGCGTCCTCTTACGTAAAATATTCCGGAGTTAAAATAGCCCCCATTCGGATCTCCGGGCGAGGACTACTCAAGAGGACGCCGTTATCAGGAGAAAGAAAACTGGCGTCCTACGGATCGGAGCGTGGAATGTCAGATCCCTTAATCGGGCAGGTAGGTTAGAAAATTTAAAAATGGAAATGGATAGGTTAAAGTTAGATATGCTCGTAGTGGAAATTAATGAAGTTCGGTGGCAGGAGGAACAAGACTACTGGTCAGGTGAATACAGGGTTATAAATACGAAATCAAATAGGGGTAATGCAGGAGTAGGTTTAATAATGAATAGGAAAATAGAAATGCGGGTAAGCTACTACAAACAGCATAGTGAACGCATTATTATGGCCAAAATAGATAGGAAACCCACTCCTACCACAGTAGTACAAGTTTATAGGCCAACTAGCTCCGCAGATTACGAAGAGATTGATGAAATGTCTGATGACGTAAGAGAAATTATTCAGATAGTGCATGGAGATTAAAATTTAATAGTCATGGGTGACTGGAACTCGATAGTAAGAAAAGGAAGAGAAGGAAACGTAGTAGGTGAATATGGAATGGGAGCACGGAATGAAAGAGGAAGCCGCCTCTTAGAATTTCGCACAGAGCATAACTTAATCATAGCCAACACTTGGTTCAAAAATCATGAAAGAAGGTTGTATACACGGAAGAAGCCTGGAGATACTGGAAGGTCTCAGACAGATTACATGATTCTAAGACAGAGATTCAGGAACCAGGTTCTAAATTGTAAAACATTTCCAGGGGCAGATGTGGACTCTGACCACAATCTATTGGTTATGACCTGTAGATTAAAACTGAAGGGACTGCAAAAGGGTGGGATTTTGAGGAGATGGGACCTGAAAAAACTGAAAGAACCAGAGGTTGTACATTTTCAGGGAGAGCATAACGGAACAATTGACAGGAATGGGGGAAAGAAATACAGTAGAAGAAGAATGGGCAGTTTTGAGGAATGCAATAGTGAAGGAAGCAGAGGATCAAGTAGGTAAAAAGACGAAATCTAGTAGAAATCCTTGGGTAACAGAAGAGATACTGAATTTAATTGATGAAAGGAGAAAATACAAAAATGCAGTAAGTAAAGCAGGCAAAAAGGAATACCAACGTCTCAAAAATGAGATCGACAAGAAGTGCAAAATGGCTAAGCAGGGATGGGTAGAGGACAAATGTAAGGATGTAGAGGCTTATCTCACGAGGGGTAAGATAGATACTGCCTACAGTAAAATTAGAGAGACCTTTGGAGAAAAAAGAACCACTTGCATGAATATCAAAAGCTCAGATGGAAACCCAGTTCTAAGCAAAGAAGGGAAAGCAAAAAGGTCGAAGGAGTACATAGAGGATCTATACAAGGGCGATGTTCTTGAGGACAATATTATGGAAATGGAAGAGGATGTAGATGAAGATGAAATAGGAGATATGACACTGCGTGAAGAGTTTGACAGGGCACTGAAAGACCTAACTCGAAACAAGGCCCCGGGAGGACATAACATTCCATTAGAAATACTGACAACCTTGGGAGAGCCAGGCCTAACAAAACTCTACCATCTAGTGAGCAAAATGTATGAGACAGGCGAAATACCCTCTGACGTCAAGAAGGATATAATAATTCCAATCCCAAAGAAAGCAGGTGTTGACAGATGTGAAATTTACCGAACTATCAGTTTAATAAGCCACAGCTGCAAAATACTAACATGAATTCTTTACAGACGAATGGAAAAACGGGTAGAAGCTGACCTATGCGAAGATCAGTTTAGATTCCGTAGAAATGCTGGAACACGTGAGGCAAATACTGACCCTCGACTTACCTTAGAAAATAGATTAAGGAAAGGCAAACCTACGTTTCTAGCATTTGTAGACGTGGAGAAAGCTTTTGACAATGTTGACTAGAATACTCTCTTTCAAATTCTCAAGGTGGCAGGAGTAAAATACAGGGAGCGAAAGGCTATTTACAATTTTTACAGAAACCAGATGGCAGTTACAGGAGTCGAGGGGCATCAAAGGGAAGCAGTGGTTGGGAAAGGAGGGAGGCATGGTTGTAGCCTATCCCCGATGTTATTCAGTCTGTATATTGAGCGAGCAGTAAAGGAAACAAAAGAAAAATTCGGAGAGGGAGTTAAAATCCATGGAGATGAAATAAAAACTTTGAGGTTCACCGATGACATTGTTATTCTGTCAGAGACAGCAAAGGACCTGGAAGAGCAGCTGAACGGAATGGACAGTGTCTTGAAAGAAGGATATAAGATGAACATCAACAAAAGCAAAACGAGGATAATTGAATGTAGTCGATTTAAATCGGATGATGCTGTGCGAATTAGATTTGTAAATGAGACGCTTAAAGTAGTAAATGAGTTTTCCTGTTTGGGGAGCAAAATAACTGATGATGGTCGAAGTAGAGAGGATACAAAATGTAGACTGGCAATGGCAAGGAAAGCGTTTCTGAAGAAGAGAAATTTGTTAACATCGAGTCTAGATTTTAGTGTCAGGAAGTCGTTTCTGAAAGTATTTGTATGGAGTGTAGCCATGTATGGAAGTGAAACGTGGACGATAACTAGTTTAGACAAGAAGAGAATAGAAGCTTTCGAAATGTGGTGCTGCTGAAGAATGCTGAAGATTAGACGGGTAGATCACACAACTAATAAGGAGGTATTGAATAGAATTGGAGAGAAGACAAATTTGTGGTACAACTTGTCTAGAAGAAGGGATCGGTTGGTAGGGGATATTCTGAGGCATCAAGGGGTCACCTATTTTAGTATTGGAGGACAGCGTGGAGAGTAAAAATCGTAGATGGAGATCAAGAAATGAATTCACTAAACAGATTCAGAAGGATGTAGGTTGCAGTGAGATGAAGTAGCTTGAACAGGATAGGGTAGCATGGAGAGCTGCATCCCACCAGTCTCTGGACTGAAGACCACAACAACAACATTCTATATAGGTACATTATGTAACATTTCGTCATTTAACATCTCATGGTTGGGGTTCTCAGTCATGTAGAACTTTTTAAAGGTCATCATATTCACCGCTGACAGTAGAAATTATTTATTTCACAATTGCAATTACGGTCTTAAGGTGGTTATCAAGTAGTACGTTCTAGAGTGATTCACTGCTGAAGACGTCGTCTCAGTTTTTACGTTGACATATTTTGGAGTTACCTCATAGTCTTCACATTGCTTATTAAACATTATAAACTTTGTTGTCTTCAGTAATTTCATCTTCGTACACTGATCCTGCTCAAAGCCCCATATGCTTGCCTACTGCAATTGTGAAATAAATCATTTCTACGGTCAACAGCGAGTATGATGTCCTTTAAAAATTCGGCATGACTGTGAACCCCATTCTTTCATTAATTACCAAATTATCCGAGCTCTTGAAATATACGTCTCTACATTTTTGTATTTGTTTCTTTCCACATGTACATTGCATTGCAAATTGGTTTTGCTCGAAACCTGTACATTAAACGTATTGGCTTCCACTTAGTTACATTTTTGCAACAAGAAATATTTACACCTACACCTCCTTTTCAGTACGCAAGTCACTGAGAAGCGACTATATACCATGTCTTAAAAAACAGTTATCCAGTTAATTATATTTGACGTTTTTCATTCAGTATGATTCCCTTTTCGTTGAGCACACGGATCACTTAGCTTCACTTTGAAAATTATTGTAGACTCGAATACTTGTTAAAGATATGTAGCAGTTATTTACGATCGTCTAATTTTCTCTTTGAGTCACCAATCTTTCAATGGTGTTTTACCCTTCAGGGCTTATTTCTCCTACTAATATATATATTTTTTTCTCTACATCCTTCTCCCATCAGCCTAATTTCCTGGCAATTTCGTCAGTACCGCATAAAGCAGGCTTAATTCGACTAAATTCCATTACCCTCGTTTTAACTTAGTTGATATTCATTTTCTAATTTCTTTTCAAGACATTATCCGTTCCGTTCATCTACTCTGTGAAGTCCTTCGACTTATCTGACTGAATTATCTTTCATCACGAAACATTGAAGTTCATTTCTTCTCCAAGAATTTAAATTCTCTTCTTCAGTCTTACTGGTTTCCTTCGCAGTTTGCTCAGTGTACACACTGAATTCTTAACTATGGCTCCTCTTTCATGTCCTCGACCCTTACAACTACAGGCTGGTTTCTTCACAAGTTATAAGTAATATTTCGCTCTGTGTATTGTATCTATACTACCTTCAAAATTTCAAAGAACATATATAGTCCAGTCAACATTGTCAAAAAGGTTTTTCTAAATCTACACGTACTATAAATGTAGATTTCCCTCTGTTTAACCTACATTCTAGGAATAATCGTTGGGTTAATAATGCCTCATATGGTCCTACATTTCTACGGAACACAAACTAATCTTCCCCAAGGTCTTCTATCACTCTTTTATATTTTTCTATAAATAATTCGTGTCAGTACTTTACAACCATGACTTGTTTGAGTGCGTGGTTCCACGCATTCACACATTTCACCATTTGCGTTCTTTGGAATTGGAATTATTAGATTTTTCCTGAAGCCTGGGGGTATTTCATCTGTCTCATATCTCGCTTACTAGGTGAAATACTTCTGTTACGACAGATTCTCCCAAGATTCCCAATAATTCTGAGGGGATGTCGTCTACTCCTATGGTCTCGTTTACGCTTTCAGTGCAATGATAGAAAACAAAATTGGAGTCGTAATAGAGAAAAAATCGCGGATAACTTCCTTATTGAGGTTATTAAAAAGAAAGAATCTGTTAGGAAGTGGTGCGTAAAGCATACTGGTCGGTGCAACCTGCAGATTGTGAGAAAGATTGTTGGTGTACACTTGGTGAGAAGCTGGAGTAGAAAGCAAAATCTTATGTCGTCAGTATGGCATGTCTGGTGAGAGAAAAATTAGGAACTGAAGATGGTTCGTGCTGAAGAGGATTCCATTGGCGGTTGCGAGAGCGCTTGCAGATGTGTCCTTGCATTTTGATTGCACACCGCTATAGTCCCACAAACCACAATGACGAAACAGCAGAGCTCCACTCTCTAGAAATCGTTAACTCCTGAGAAGATTCTTCCATCAGCGCAATGAACAGCTCTTAAAGTTACTGCAGAATGAAGTTTCCTTATTCGCAGAACGACTTTCACTTCGTATTTTATTGCTCTAACCACAAAGCTTTCCGCTATCTTGTAGTCGAAAACAGGACTATAATGGATTGTGAAAGCGAAAGAAAAGCGTCATTCATTTCTGTAGTGGCTGCTTACAGTTGCCTTATTGGCACGTACGCTGGTCCTGAATGCTACTACTGAAGAAGTAAAGCTCGTAGATAATCATTAGCTACTTCTCCTGGATGACAACAACATGCAAGTTGTATATGCGTGTACCTAATATCAATTGACGAAATGCAGATGGTTAGAGATATTGAGTCCGGAAGTAGGCGTTAGACTCAGAATTTTCGAAAAGTACTAAATACAAACTAGAAAGTTGAGAATGTAATTGGTGCTACACCTCAGGAACCAGTAAAGAAAGAACTTTTTTTACCCACGACGTTTGCTGAAATCCAGAAAGCTATTATGAAAACAAAGACACTCTTGTTACCTGTTTCGAATTATGACAGACTTGCAAAAGTCTTTATTAAAAAAGAGCCATACTTTCCCTCAAGTTAGAAAAGTAATAACATACAAACCTGCCATGAACTTGATCAAGAAATGGGACACTGATCATATTTCACCAGATTAATGAACCTCATCTTTAGGGATGGTATCAAGGCAATTGTAAGTACTATAATGGAATCTCACTCTTGTCGACATGAAGATCGAAGATTAAATAGCAAGTCATTTTATCAGATTACACCCAAAATTCAGAGCGAACAGAAGCATTTTTAGACATTATCCTCTCTATATGAAAACCGCAGGGATATCCAAAAGAGCAAACTATAAATAGATTTACGGCACGCATCGGACCCCATTAACCGTGGTTCCTTGTGGAAAATGTCTCCTTTGAGCATTTGTCAGGTCCCAGCGGAGGTTCGAGTCCTCCCTCGGTCATGGGTGTGTGTGTTTGTCCTTAGTATAGTTTGGATTAAGTAGTGTGTAAGCTTAGGGACTGATGAACTTAGCAGTTAAGCCCCATAAGATTTCACATACATTTTGAAATTTTTTTTCCTTTTTTGCATTTGTCCAGTTAAGCTCATGAAAGTCTTGAAAATTCCTTCTCTGCTTAATTTCAAATGCTTTGAATGCGAGCATGATGTGCCGTGAAAGGAAAACATTTCGTGAGGGTGACTAATAAAAGCCAATGAGAAAATTAAAAAAAATGGTCTCCATAGAGGAAGAAAACTATTTCGTGATAAACAAGTTTTACTGTTTACTGTTGCTGTTATATGGCGTCTGTGTCCGAGGAGTAACGAATAAAGTGAATAAATATGCTAGAATTACAAAAGATCAGAAAGATACCAATACCAATGTTGTGCTTCGTAAAGAGCACAGTATCCCTAAATCGGAAGTAGGAACGCAACGAAGATCTACAGTTCCATGAATATCGATAAAAAATCACCATCATCACTTTGAATCTTGGCTTGCTCATTCGAACTTCTATTGCTCTAGGTGAAGTTGGGGCCTTCCAGTGCATGGATTGGCGCTAAGTTTCTGGATCTTAACTAGAACTCTAAAATTAGTCACGTGTTATCAGTCTTTCGGAGAAATTAGTATCATTTTCAATTGTTTTCATAGTGTTCGTACAAACATTTTCATGAGTTTCCTTTTGTTCGTTTCTGAGAATTGCATGCCTTACGCATTCTTTATCAATTCCTACAGTTTCATTAATTGATCGATTACTCAAACGCAGTCAGTTCGAATCAAATTACCTATTTTTTCATCTTTTTTTATGCTGAAGTGCATCCCGAGCGTGAGTCATCTATAGCGTCTTCTCTGACATCTCGGAAACGCTTGAAGCACTTAAAAACTTGCGTTCTTCACAAACAGTCTTCGCCATACACTTCTTACAGGTATCACTGGCAGTTTTTCCAAGTTTCATGTGAGACTTCAGGACAATTAATTACTCTGTTATTACAATTTTCATTTTTCCGGTGAAAGAAAAAACAGCATTTACACAAACGAAGGTCATGGGCACATTGATTTGTCTACAGACACCAGAGATGCTGCATTCGACTGAGAATGCTTCGCGTTCCGCAGCTACTGGTCGTTCATCTCTGGTGCATGCGTGCTCACTCTGCGACACTATCAGTCCCGTTATTTTATAGTCACACCTCGTATGTACGGATGCTACACAATCTTGCGTAGCTCTTTGGAGTTTCAGGTATCCAGGCGCTAAACGTTTGTTACGGAGAACTCTTTGGTTGCAGCAGCCAATCAGAAGATTTTCAGCCAGAGTTCGCTTTTACTGCAGTTGATCTTTGGCGTTTCTGTTAATAGATGCACTATTGCTTCTGTCTTGATCATGGTCGGCCACGCGTCGTCGGTTGCTATGCTGTGTTCACTTCATGTTGCTGCAAGTCCTTTGGCGTAAGCAACGCACTGCATGTGCAGTCGGCTGCAGTCACTTATGTAGGGTGAACTTATTTTTTCGATGTCGCGGTAAAATCTTTGACTTTTATTTGGCATTCTGACTGAAAATTAAACTTAATTCTTTGTGGTTGGGTCTGGACGTGCGCCCGTCTGGAATGAAACATCCATGCATTCCATCAGCTTTCTCCATCGTGATAGATAATAACTCCCAGAATCATTAGCCGGCCGGGGTGGACGAACGGATCTAGGCGCTGCAGTCTGGAACCGGGCGACCGCTGCGGTCGCAGGTTCGAATCCTGCCTCGGGCATGGATGTGTGTGATGTGCTTAGGTTAGTTAGGTTTAAGTAGTTCTAAGTTCTAGGGGGCTGATGACCTCAGAAGTTAAGTCCCATAGTGCTCAGAGCCATTTGAAACAGAATCATCCGGTAATAAATTGACTCTTTCTCCCACTGTTTATATCTTTCAAAATGATACAGAGCAGCAATCAGTCGTCGTCAGTGTTCTAGCTTTATTAAAGCAGACCCAGATTTCGTCTAGTAACTAGCCATTATCAGTGCAGTTTTACCGAGTTTTTATAAATGTTCTAGTACGTCTATACGTGTTGTTCGGAATTCTGTCAAAACTTATTCAGCCTTGAGTGAACTGTGACAGGAGTGTGAAAAACAGGTGTCGAAGCACCAGGACGTGTAAAACACCTCTGAAAAACTGTACTGATAATGGCTAGTTACTAGCCCAAATCTGGATCTGCTATGATAAAGCTAGAATTCAAACGGTGACTGATTTGATTTGCTGCAGTCTGTCATTTTGAAAGTCATTTCACAGTCGTTGTGAGTATTCCAGTTTCCTAATGGAGGGTAATTTGTGTATTTTTATGGGTACTCTGTCGGGAATTCGATGGTAATCAGTGACGTTCAGCATCAAGTTATTTGCAAAACTTATAACCTTGTAATTGCTTTTTGAAACTTCCTTTGTTTTCCCCACGAGAAAGTGTTTCTACTCTGAAGGGCCAAAGAAACTGGTATATGCATACGTATTCAAGTAGAATGTAATATAGGCATGACACAAAGCTGCAGTCGGCAACGCCTACATAAGACAACTCGTGTCTGGCGCAGTTGTTAGATCGGTTACTGCTGCTACAATGGCAGGTTATCAAGATTGAAATGAGTTTGGACGTGGTGTTGTAGTTGACGCAGGAGCGATGGAATACAGAATCTCTGAGGTAGCGATGAAGTGGGGATTTTCCCGTACGACCATTTCACGAGTGTACCCTGCATATCTGGAGTCCGTTAAAACACCAAATATCCGACATCACTGCTTCCGGAAGAAGATCCTGCAAGAACGGGACCAACGATGACTGACGAGAATCGTTCAACGTGACAGAAGTGCAACCTTTCCGAAAATTTCTGCAAATTGCTCGGCCATGAACAAGTGTCAGCGTGCGAACTATTCAACGAAACACCATCGATATGGGCTTTCGGGAAGGCCGACTCTTGTACCCTTGATGACTGTACTACACAAAGCTTTACGCCTTATCTGAGCCCACAACACCGATATTGGACTATTGATGACTGGAAACATGTTGCCTCGTCGGATGAGTCTCGTTTCAAATTGTATCGTGCGGATGTACGTGTACGAGTATGGACAATCTCACGAATCCAAGGACATTGCATGTCAGCAGGGGACTATTCAAGCTGGTGGAGGCTCTGTAATGGTGTGGGGCGCGTGCAGTTGGAGTGATATGGGACCCCTGATACGTCTAGGTTCGACTCCGTCAGGTGAGCCGTACGCAAGCACCGTGTCTGATCACGTGCGTCCATTCATGTCAATTGTGCATTTCGACGGACTTGAGCAATTCCAGCAGAATAATGGGACACACTACACTCCCAAATCGCTACAGAGTCGCTCCAGGAACACTCTTCTGAGTTTAATCACTTCCGCTGGCCGCTAAACTTCCCAGACATGAACATTGAGCATATCTGGGATGTCTTGCAACGTGCTGTTCAGAAGAGGTCTGCATCCCCTCGTACTCTTAAGGATTTATGGACAGACCTGCAGGATTCATGGTGTCAGTTCCCTACAGCAGTACTTAACCTAACCTAACAGACATTAGTCGAGTCCATGTCATGTCGTGTTGTGGCACTTCTGCGTGCTCGCTGGGGTCCTACACGATATTAGGGAGGTGTGTAAGTTTCTTTGGCTCTTCGGTGTATAGGACCACTGTCTGCAGAGACCTAATTATGCTCCCATGCCCTGAAGCACCATTCACAGATATTTCTCACATTTCCAACATTGTGGCTACTATTATGTGAAGATCTCGTCTGTAAACGATGATAAGCGACACTCATTGAGAAAAAGAATTATTGCATCTAAAATATTGCATGTTGTGTAATTAACCATATTAGTTGATAGGTCTACGATAAACCATGAAATACCAGCTCTATTCTAATTTCAGATGCTCACTGACTTCAGCGTTTTCAGGATGTGTCCATGTAAGCAGTGGTAAGTGTAAAATGCATGATTTCTAGTAGCAGCAACGACTGCTGTGTTCTTGCCAGTAACATGCTTTTCGAGGACGATTTGTACAAATCTGAGGAAGATATGGATAATTATGAGTAGGATGAAAATACTGAATGTTTTTCTGAACGCCGGCCGCTGTAGTCGAGTGGTTCTAGGCGCGTCAGTCCAGAACTGCGCAGCTGCTACGGTCGCAGGTCTGAATCCTGCCTCGGGCATGGATGTGTGTGATGTCCTTAGGTTGGTTAAGTTTAAGTAGTTCTAAGTCTATGGGACTGATGACCTCAGATGTTAAATCCCATAGTGCTCAGAGTCTTTTCCTTAACGCAAATGCGTTTCAACAGTTATTGCTAATCAGGTAAATATGAGTAGTTCTTTAACCAAGGTTGTGACCCTTACCATTATTTACGAGAATTTAGGTGACAGTGTGATGGCAGAACTATTCAGGGAAATTCTTAACTTTGTGCTGAGTCACAGATTAAATTTTGAGGTTGTTATACATCATTATTTCAAAACTTGGTCATTCAGATCTTACTACCATAAACCGAAACATTTTGGAACTTCTAAATTTGTATTTTTGCTGGGTTTCACAGTAATGTTCAGTTAACTCGCCCAGCAAGTAAACAGTGATAACTCGTGTTAAGTGCACTCAGTTCGCAAGTAAATAATTGTAAGTAACCATTGACGTAATTTTAGAATAAATTTTTGGACAGAATTTGACACTACAAATAACTGGAAACAATATCTTATCTGAATAAAAAAATCGCAAGGTCTGTACTTGAAGCATCTTATTTAAGGGAATTTGTTGAAATTTTGCTGTGAAATTTTGGAAAACAGTCAAGTAGTCCTTTACCACTGTTTATGGCCGAGGTCATAATATTCCATTCTTTCAGCATTTTCAGGAAAGTATCTATTCAGGAGACGAACGGAAAATGCAGTAGCGCAGCCAGCACTCGCTACAGTAAAGATCTCACCAAATTCTCGCAGAAAAGTTTGTTTTATATTCAGAAATTACTATTTGTTGGTTTAGGTAATGCTCAGAGGAGTAACAGGGCATTTATATAAATAAGTCAGATACGTGCTAACATGGGGTTGCGGGAAAGAAAGGCTGGAAACAACTTGCAAAGAGTCGTATAAATGAACAAGAGAAAACTGAAGGTTTCTCACATACAGAAAACAAGGAAGAAAAATGTCGAAGCGGGAAATATATTAGTATATTGGATATGTGAAAGAGCGATATTGGTGTGAAATAATAGCCATAAAAGTAATTATAGATCTTGGGAAACCCAGAGAAAGAGGATAATTTTGAAATTAAATTAATAAATAGAGTGTGTAACGAATATGTGCTACCAGAAAAGAAATAAGTAGCAGCACATGAACTACCGTATTTGGAAACAGCTATTATGACACAGGAACGACCGAGGGGAATCTAAAATTGTGTAGGCAGAGAACGACTTATCACCCCTTATTCATCTACTTTTCAGGGAAAAATAGGCTTTGTGCAGATCTCCTTTCATGTTGGTCTTATGTAAGAACTTTGATTCCTGACTAGTTATTGCTACTACTATTGATTTCCTGATGATTTATCATCTTGCACGTAATCCGAAGGCTTCCTTTGTCTTGCTCCTACTGGACTAGTGGAACGAAGGTTTTAGGGGCGTCGTCACCTGGTTTTTTGTGTGTCAATCTGGAACATTTTTACTCCTTTACTGCGATACCTATTTGCTTGTTTTCACTGAGTTTCGTGCAGACATCCTTCGATTTGACATCCGGCCCTCTCGCACCCACAATTGAACGGAAACGTGACAGATTATCTCAATTTCGTTTGCGTTTGTTCTGTCGATTTCTACGCTGTGTGCAAACTGCAGAAAATTCTGAGCTTCGTCTCCTCCTTACAGCCCTCGACATCTCTTCTTCGAATACAATTTCTGCTCAGTAGCCTCTGTGCTCGACGTTTACATTTGCTCCCCATTCACAACTATGACGGTACAAAGACACTATAAAAATTGGATTCTGTGTACCTACACTTTATGAAATGATAATTAAATGGACACCCTAGCTGCAAGCAGGCGTTGATACACTTCATTGGGGACATGTTGAAAATGTGTGCCCCGACCGGGACCCGAACCCGGGATCTCCTGCTTACATGGCAGACGCTCTATCCATCTGAGCCACCGCGGGCTCAGATGGATAGAGCGTCTGCCATGTAAGCAGGAGATCCCGGGTTCGGGTCCCGGTCGGGGCACACATTTTCAACATGTCCCCAATGAAGTGTATCAACGCCTGCTTGCAGCTAGGGTGTCCATTTAATTATCATTTCATTTCTAGCAAAGCTGCATGGTCATCCACGGTAACTGTTCTTTCGGGAACAGATACTACCGTCATATATAGTTACCTTCACTTTGTTTCTGATCATTCCCTCCCCCTCTGTGTTGTTCATATTTACAACTGCAGTATTTGCAATTCGTGACGATTATCTTGAGGCCTGTTGCAAGTACGTTTCTGTTTACTAAAAGCAGTAAATTATACAGGTTTTCTCAGGAAGAATTCTAAATGTTTTAAAAAACAGCAGTACTGACTAACTCGAACAAAGCATTCCGTATAACATCTGACCAAATTTTATTTGTTACAAGATATAGCTCTCAGAATGTAACTCAAACAAATAGTCGCAAAGGGTGTCTAGGGAAAGCAGATGTATGCATGCGTTGATTTTCATAAATCTCACTAACGACTACAATGCACTTTAGAATTCTCATTAGACCACTTTTGGCTCTTGTGTGATCGTCTTGGCATCCTTTCATGAGAACAGGACCATTCATAATTCGAACGGTGATTTTGCCTCATGCATTTATTTCTTCTTTATAGATTTAGCTTTTCAACTAACTCCACTGGCAAAAACGTAAACAGGAAAGATCAGGGGACTTTAGAGACCAATAAACGTAATAATTTCTGGCAACTTATCTTCCGGGAAATGTTAGATTACGATGATGTGTCAGCTGACGACTAGAATATGCAGTGGC